>NC_065517.1:9370379-9408520 GCF_006386435.1 Epinephelus moara | reverse complement strand
TATCTACTAGGCAGGGTCAATATTTGTGTTTCAATAAAACAATATTGAAACACAAAGGTAAACGTAAAACATGCATGTGTGAAACATCTGCAACACCTTACACAGCAGATTGTTTTAGTGAATAATGCCACCGCTACTGTCAAATCACACTGCGAGTACAACAGGCATTCTGACATCACAGAGGTCTTAGAATTAGCGTTACTGCTGCAATTATGGAATTATAACATCAACATTATGACAGGTTGAATTTTAAGAGCCCCCGCAGGCAAATCTGATCAGTGCAGCAGGAAAAAGTACAACAGTCTATGCAACTGGCAACTGTGACTTGTGTTTATTAATCTGTTATAACAGTTAAATGTAATTTAGATTTAAGATCTAATGCTCCATGAGTGAGCCTCTTTAGATTAAACATGATAAACAAGGGTATTTCAGAATACTCTTTAAACACGTGCACGGAGGTGGCAACTGACCAAATAACACCAGAATATTTCAAAAGCAGTTTTGATTCATTACTGTATGAGTCAGCTTGGTTTTTAGCAATTTCTTAGTTAAGTTAATGAACAAACAAAATTAATTTTGTTGTTATGTAACTTTTTGTCAAAGAACCTGAGACAAAGCGGAAGAATGTGCAGGCAGGAACAGTTGTGTCCTGTATCAGGAACTCCAGCACGACGGTGGGGGTGTGGATGAATGGTTATTGAAAGGAGCTCTAAAAAGAACCATGTTTGTGTTTATTATAGTGTCCCTTTAAGATGGAAGTGGAGCGTGAATGTGTGTGTGTATACTGTATTTCTATTATGTTAGGTTTTGGCTTCTCAGACAAAGATACATGAACAAAGGTTCATAAACGAACAAGTGTTAAAACTGTCTCCTCCATTTGCTTCGGCTTTCTCACTACAAACGCTCCTTCACAATAGAAGTAACTTCTAACCACAGTTAGCAATAAAAAATATCAATAATAGGATATGGTTCCAGCTAGTGTCTACCAGTATCAGGCACTGAAATTAAATGCTTTTTAAGACCTTTTCATCATGCTGCACCAAATTTAAGACTCATCTTTTTCTTTTTTAAGCACTTTAAGTTAAGTATAAAGGTAACCAGTAAATATGTGGTCCATGCAAATGTAGATTTTACATAGGAATAAGGCATTCCTATTGAAGTAAGCAGATTACTGTACATTTTGTCAACAGATGGGTTAAGTGGTAGGTTTAAAGATTTCAGAGGTATGGACTATCACACAGAATAGCTTCACTCATAATGAGATAAGATGTTAAAAGATGGACAAATTAAATTAGATCAAATATTTGTGGCAACTGGGACCTCACAAATTCAAACACAGACTCTGTAATAATCAATAACCCACAGTTTGGTATATTCGACTTTATGTGAGAAACCTTGCATACCTTTTTAAGCTGCCCCTCCATGCCGGGCATCAACATGATACAAGCAACACCCACTCCCAGCAGCAGGAAGAAGGCATAGATGAGGCGAGTCACTGTGGAGTTATTCCCACTGGGGCAGCATCGGCACAGCAGGCAGGGGGCGCTGCCGCACAGGCACGGGATCTGCACACAAATCAGTACTACAGTTAATCACTTGATCATAACACACAGACAGTCAGACAGATAGAGAGACAGATAGACTGGCAGGCAGCCAGACAGACACACAGAGAAGCAGGCAGATATATAGATCTAGGCATTAGACAGGAAGGTAAACCGCTTCCTCCCAGCAGACAGGCCCGTGTATGGTGACCCTCTCTGGGGGTAAATGTGTTGATGTCTGCCTCCACATGTCGCAATGAGCCCACCATGCTGACTGCAGCTGATACCTGACCTGTTTACACGCTGCAGTGTCGCAACAGCTAACAGCTAACGTTACACCCCGGCTGCTTTGTTGACATCATCCACAGCTGCGTGTTGACAATGTTCACACGCAGAAAACCACCAAATACACGTCAAAAATGCCACAAGTAACATTTCACATACAATTCACATATTTAGTTAGCAACAGCAGGACGGTTAAACGAGCGGAAGCGTCGAGGCTCGACATGTTTGTGGGTTTTTTTTAGGTTAGCTGGTTTCCAGACAAAGGCAGACGTCATGTAGCCCTGCCGTTAGCTCCCATGCTTACAAGAGCCAGTAACTCATCCACATTACTCACTCTAGACATTGTATTGGATTATATAAGAGCAGTTAGCGAACGCTAACTAGCTTTATTGTGTTTATTTATGTCCGTCTGCGTCACAGTTAATTAACCCAACGGCCTCCTGCCGTGTGTGTTATTGCGCAGTCATGACAGCGCTTGTTGTGTCGAAAAATAAAACAGCGATAACGACACATTTAACGTCACTGCTTTCAGTGTCAGTGAAGAAAAGACGTGTGTAACTCACCCAGCTCGCCATGGAGCACAGTCCCAACACGGCTCCCATGATGGCTGATGTTTGTTCTTTTCTGGTCTCTCGTTAGATGGCTGGTGCTTTCCTAGAAGATGGATGATGCGCTGCCCGACTTCTTCTTCTACTAATACAAGGTCCAGTAGCTTAAATGCACAGGAGCGGTTTGCTGCCCTCTATAGGACGACTGCAGCACTCTCATCTCAGGCTTTATTCACGTACACACAATGTTTATGTTAATGTGACTTCTTCAGACTATTCAGGAAACCCTAACTCTTATCTCTGTTACATAAAGACACACCCTTAAAAACTGTCTTGTACTGCAGCTTGCAAACATTTAGTAAACATTCCTGATGAAAATTAAACAAAACGTAGTGTATTGGATTCTTTAAGAAATACATTAGTTAAGGATTTTAAATTAGACATATTTACAACTGCAGAGAAATTGTTTTTGACAAACAATCTAATTTAAAGATCAAGTGTGTAGGATTAGGGCCCATTTATACTCCCTGTACATATGAAAATAGATAGGCTAGGTCCGTTTCAGACGTTGTAAACATCGTGACCCGTATTCCTCCATGCTTCCTTTATGATGGCATACAGCCATTAAATGGCAGTAGAGGGCAGAGTCAAGTTTCAGACAGCAACAAGTGAGGTTACACTTAAAAAGATTGTAGTAATATAGGCCTACCTTTTAAGGGAGATAGTGTTGTGGATGGCAGTGGACTGTGAGGCCATTAAATTTATCACGTCATGTGACACAGAGAATTCTTCTGTATTACTAATTCACTCCATTCCACCATTTTTTAAATGTCTTTGTCATCTCCTATGGTCATATCTTGCTTGAACTACTATGTTACACTGCCCCCACTGCTCTGTTTCATCCATATCTGTAAGCTTTCAGAAAACGTGGACAGATACAGACAAAATGAACGCAGAGAACGGACAGAAGGTTTCATCCGTGCCCATATACGTATTTAACTTTGAGCATTAATGAGCCCATGGGGGTACATACTGGCATAAATGAAATACAATATTCTTTACTATGTTTTCATTACTGTTTAATTACCTGAAACTAAGAATGGTTGTGTTTTTGTTAACTTAGAATGAGCTGTTTATATCTACAAATGGAGCAGGTCACAAATTTGCGTTCTTAAAATAGCAAAGGCATGACCCACCCCACTCTGCCTTATTTTATCTCTGATTGGCTTACACTAACATTGTTACCCTAACCCCAACCATTCCCATTCCTCTTGCCTGAACCTAACCAACCCAACCAATGAAGGCAACAAATACTAGCCAATCAAAGGGAGAGTAGGGTGGTTCATGCCTTTACCATCCCAGGAAATTTGTGACTGATTCCTCTTCTAAGGAATCTGCCATGTATGCCACAGGAGTTTCAGTTGGTTGTAATCTGCAACCTTACCACTAGATGTCACTAAATCCTACACACTAGACCTTAAAAAGGTAAACTTACTGAGTTTTGGAGCTTTCAAAGCATCTCCCAGTCTTCTTTAATAAGAGATTGGAGATAGCTCAGGTGTCAGAACGTGACCAAAATATGGACCTTCAGTCACATGATAACAGGTGTTTATATATGTGAGGAGATGGCAATACCTGTCTCTGTTCAAACATGGTCTGTGGTAACCTTTTTGACCTCTTTTCCATGGATGCTGTTTGTGGTTTTGATCTGGTGTTCACAAACAGCCGGTGTCAGCTGTTTCACTGATGTAGTGCTCCCCACAGTCATCACGTGATGTCATGACACTGCTTCTGGTGGTCTCTGTTGAGTTAGCAGTGTTCGTTCAAGTTGAGGTTGGTTCTTACCTGCCAGCTGCTGTTTAATGCCTCCTCAGTGGGGATGCTGGTCAACAGGGAACTGTAGTGTTGTCATTGGAATTTCTAACTTTGATACAATACCTTGAAAAATATTGATATACATTACCATTTATGACATCACAGCCTGTTGACATTGAAGGCTGTTTCGTCTTTCGGTGATATGTGAATAATATCACGTGTCTCATCTAGTGTGATGTTGATATATGTATATGTTTGATTACTGGCACTGCTGTACTGGGCTTACCCACCATGCTGGACTGAAAGCAAATTCCACCGAACTCAGTCATGTGGTCATTAATAAAGGATGGATGACAGTGATTGATTGATGTCCTTGATCTTCTGGACCATGTTCCCATGAGATGGTCATGAGATGCATTTAAAAGCTCTAAAATTTAGCAACTAAATTGTTGAGCGTAGATTATTTTGTTACATATTGTTCCCACAGGTCAAGAATGAACGTACCAGTACATGCTAATTTATATTATGCTTTAAAAATTATGTCCAAAGATTGTCTCAAGGCTGTGGTGGATGCTGATGTCCCCAGGGCTACAGTAGCTGCCAGATAATGTCGATGAGAAAGTTGATATCTATTTAAAGTGTTCTTCCTGTGAGGCTTGTCAGATTCAAGTGTTCAATTCCACCAATAATCTGAACTAATGTACATTCTAAAATTTGCCATTGTGGTCACAGACTTTGTGGTCTGGGTGTTCTGACAAAGATGCTTTATTTTACTATAGGAACATCATTGTAAGCACATTGTTGACAGTAACTCCAATGCACTACATCAAACAGGATACAAAAGCCAATTAAAAGAGGAGAATAATGAAAGTCCTTTGTAAATAATCCAGACAGGAGATTATATACAGTCGTAAAGTGAACAAGGACCCGCACCAAACCAACTGTACAACTTTTTCTTCAGTCCAGTCAGTAACCCTGTGATGTCTCTCCTGTAAATCAACAGGAAAATATATTGCTTCTAACATTACATTTCAACAGAAGTAGGACAGAAATAAAAAGAACAGAAAAACAATACATTAAACCAAATAATGCTCTTCAGTCTGGAGCGCACTGTTCCTCTCATTAAACAACAGTCTTGTGTGTCCCGTCTATCTCATCAGTGTATTCTCAGACTGGCCTTCCACAGTGAAATGGATAAACAACAAGAAAATAACTAAATCTCTTCTTTCGTCTTCAGCTGGAAAACAGCAGTTTTTGGTAATGTGATTCACAGACAGCAACATATTAAAACTCTGTTCTGTCATTTCCTGATAACTGACTGCATTTCATTTTAGTTGTTGTGTTTTTATTGTCAATAGTGCAAAACAATAATTGGATCAACAGTCATAGATACTGCCTGATAACCAAGACTAATGGTTATTCCTCGTCATGGTTAGCTCTACTTTAGTCTATTTTTGTACGTCTTATGCGGCTCTGGAGGAGCTTTGTCAAGTCTGAGGAAATAACGTCATTGTCATCAGGGTCATTTTGGCTCAGGCTTCAAGAGACCAAAGTTGCCAAGTGGGAAGGGGCGCTGGTAACAATGTCCTCGGTGTTACTTAAAACCAAACACAGGACTTTTCCATGTAATGTAGCAGTCCCATAAGTTTATATGTTATGGTCACCAGTTTGAAACACAATTTCCCCATGTTTCTGTGTCTAAGTGACTAATAACAACAACAATTTTTGAAATTGGTCCAGTGTTGAGTGAGGAACAGGCTATAATGTAACTACTCGGGCATGTTCGCACCAACCATGTACATCCACTAAAAGTGCCTGTTTTTGCCACTGACAGGCTCAGGCCTAGTCCACACGAGCACGGGTATTTTTTAAAATCGAACTTTTTTGGCCTCCAGTTTTTAAAAAATCTGCATCCATATGAGCGGTGTAATAAAAATACCTCCGTCCACATGACACCGCATATTCCACTATCAAGCCATGTAATACACATGCCAAAGCAGTAGGTGGCGATATAACTCCTAACTGTAAGGCCATTGTAGCCAATCAGAAGGCAGTAAAACGTCATTACCGGAAAAACAACAACAAGTGTACTATTATGCAGCAGGAGCAGTCTCCGTAATAACACACTCTTGCGCCTCTGTTGCTGGATGTGGTTTAGCAGCGTTAGTTGTATGATACAGCCACAAAGTGCTGATATGCTGCTAAATAGCAGGACTCAACCCTGGACTCCGGTTACAAATAACTCCGATTACAGGGGCCCAAACTGCGGTTACGTGTGGATGAAAGGCCAAACCGTGAGCAAAGAGTCACGGTTTTATAAATACCCGCGTTGGTGTGGACAGCCCCTGATTGTTATTTTAAGTGTCTGACAATATAATGGATAGGTTCCCTGCAAAGATCAACCTTTTTGTTGAAGAGTAAGATCCTTTTTGTTTTAACTAGAACCAGCCCATTAATTACCATCCCCAATTCCACCAGATTCCATTTAAATAAACAGTAATTTTAGCGTGTATAGAGATGGCATATTTTCACATCTGACTGGGTTAATCAAGGGTTTATTTCAACCCAACTAGAGTTGAAACTCACCGGAGCAGTGGAAAGATCAACTAAGACGGTTTCTGTGAATTTTATTTTGTTTCTGTTGACTCTAAATGAAGTGTGGTTTCCAATAATAAAATTAGTGTCTACTTGAAAGAGGTCTGGTGGGTTTGGCGATGGCGATTTTGAGGCTGTTTCTGGTTAAACAAAAAGGATCTTACTCTTCAACAAAGAGGTCTATCCTTTCTATAATGATGTCAGACACTTAGAATAACAACCTGAGCCTGTCAGTGGCGAAAACAAGCACTTTTAGTGGACGTACATTGACGGTGTGGACATGCCCCAAGTAGTTACATTGCAGCCTATTTTGCTGATGCTGGCTGCAGCAGTCCCACTTAATACTGTACTAGTTTAAAAAATGTTGTTCCCAGTAGTAACTTAGACACAAAAAAGAAAAGAAAAGAAGGTCCAGGTTGGACAATACAGAAGTATCCGTTAATAACGCAATTTCCCATTTTAGCATCAAAGACGGGTTTAAATAACCATGAGCCTCGGCCACCGTTAGGATGAGGAAAAGGCAGTCAGAGGCCTGAAACACAGCGGTGCCACAGCTGCGCACCACTATCCAACCAGAATTTTAAAATGAAATTGATTTAAACTGTAGTTTGTGATTTCAGCTTTCTCAACATTGTCATCTTTAGCTTCCACCTGCCATAAGGGGCACTCATAAGAGAATTTTAAGCTCAGTGCTTTGATGTTTCTAGCCAAAATGCCCCTTGAGAGTCGTAGTTAACGTCCCGCTAAAAGTTTTTATGTGCTCAGGCTTGTGCCTTCAACTTATTTATCAAATAAGCAGATGTTTTTTAACACAGTTATTAATCTTTTTTTACTGATAATTTTACACTCTCTTTAGGAAAAATAAATAGGACCTTAACCTCTGGAGCCAGGGGTGCCCAAAGTAGTTCCTCCTAGTTCTCAACTCTATGAAGGACACTATCAAGTTGCATTATGGAAAGTGTAGATCCAGTGTTTGAATAAGGGACTAAAAATCTGTATGTCTTGCCTCTGCTTCTTCAATTTATTTTTTATTAAACTATCAAATCTCCCAACTTCATGAAGATGTTCTACCAGACTACTAGAGTACCTTTCTTTATATCACACTGGTAACTAATGAAGATACTATAATAGGAGTTATCTTTGTTGGGTACCAGGGGGGACTACAGGGAGTAATCTACACACAATGTCAGTACAGCATGGATTATCTGCTCCTGGTCCAAGAAGGATCGAGTATAACTGTCAGTAAATCCTCCCGTAAAGCCTTTTGTTTCACAGGAAGAACTAATAGAGGGTTGTAGCCAGGAATCCAAAAATGCTGAGGTCATAAATCGTAATTCACCTAAATGATAGCCCCAACGCCACCACCTGACCAGACCCCAAAATAAAGTCTTTAATTTGTACTATTTCCATTTCTCAAGAATAAGGTCTAAATGCTGTTTTAAAGCCTCTTCACCCCGTCAGGATGCTTTTTTGGTTTAAAAATAGTCAAACTTAGAAATGTTAAGTGTAAATACATTTGTTCCAGCCTATAAAACATCAGAGGACAAACCTTCCATAGCTTCAGTTGGCAGCTACAGCCCTGATGCATTTACACACCAGCGAGGGTTTGTGTGATACAAAGTTGGTAAATAAATTCATCGAACTGTAGGGAGACTTTAATTCCCCTCATGTCCCACTGCTTTGAAAGTATTAACTGGCTCCAGTCTGTGTATTACTTACTGAGCTCCTCATAGGATTTGCGCGGGTAGATTTAGAAACACTGTAGATTCCAATCAAATAATAAGAAATAAAATCATACTTTAGCATATACACAGGTATAGAGCACAAACATTCTTGACAGATATAAAAAGAAAGCAGGAGATTAAATACAGTAAAATTACAATATCATCTATTTACATGAATGATCATTTTCAGTCACTACTGTCTACTCACAGTCCTTGATCACAGTGAACTCAACAGTTTCACTCTGCTATTTGTTTTAATGACATTCTGCTCATTCATTTTTCAGGTACAAATTGTGGATACATGAATTTTTCTTAACGTGGTCAGGGTGGAGAGACTGTGTCCCCCAAAACAGGCCATAAAACGAAAACCTGGACGTACCTGGGTGATCACCCAGCTGCCCTGCTGCCCTGCTTCTCTGTATACAACTGTGGGCAGAACCTGGAGGCTGCAGCTGACTCACTGATCCACCAGGTTGACAGACTAAACTCCCTCCCAGAGCTTAGGCTACACGCACAGGAAGCTCGTCTGCCGCCTCAGGACCCAGGCTGGTGTAGGTGACGGACGGCTCCAGGACTCCAGTACCGAGCTGGGGCTGGTCAGTGACCGTCTGGCCGCCTGTGTTCCTGAACTGCTTGTAGACTCGCGGATCCTGGGCCACATAGGTAGACGAGGTGGCGTAAAGGACCAGGCCCAAGATGATGATGAAGAATGACAATATATAGAGGCCCGAAAACTGCAGAACACAAAGACAGACAGACTTAAAGGGACAGTTTATCTACAAAATGATTGTACATCAGTTACTCACTCCGTGTTTCATTGAGAAAACATTGAAGAAAACGAAGCTTTCTTCAGGAATTCAATGTAACACAGGGTGAGTAATTAATATACAAATGATACTTTTGTGATTGTTTAGCACTGTCAGACTCAAAATGGACAGTTAAAAAAGGACCAAAACCACAGATACTGTTGTTCTGTTCTACACATTCCTCTTCCCTGTCAAAACCATCTACAGTACATTACCCACAATGAAAATCAAGCAACCCTAAATGTCTGGATATCTTTTGACCTAGAATCATTAAATAAATGCCTCCTGGCAGTTTGATATTACCTTGTAGTGAAAGAGGAAGAGGCCACAGAAGAAGCTGTACAGGTCAGCAGTGAGCAGGGAGAGATTGACTGAGGTGGCGCTCGTTCTCTTCATCACCACCGGCATGAAGCTGTACAGGCCGAACATGAAGGCACTGAAACCAATGTACAAAAGACCTGCCAACACACAGAGGGCGCAAATGATTTTACATTACATGTACACTGCTTTTTAAAACAATGTTTGAATTACCAGTCAAAGCAACTACAAGGAACTTTCATTTTGTGCTGATTTTGGCGGCACCACCCATGAGCACCACCGCCGTGTGCTGTAGAGATTTTGATATGGCTAGCATGTGCATTTGTTTTGCAAGCGAGTGAAGAAAAGAAGCAACTTATTTTTAATACTGTTTTTTCAAGCATAGCTGTTTGAAGGATGATAGTAATGTGGTAATATATGTATTTTTGGCTATGTAAGTAAATTTTGTTTTAGTACAGTTCAGACACCTACCTTACATGTGAGTCTACAACTAAGATTTGGTTGCTGGGTTAAAAGGAATTTTGTTGAAGAGCCAACATTAGACATAGTAGGTTGACTTGTTTTTTCACCTTTGCTCCATCTCTGTCCCTTTTATGTTCTTTGGTCAGTTCTTTTCTTTTTCTCCTGAATCCTGATACTGCACCTGTATCACCCGTAACCACAATTTTGAGCCTAACTGATTGCTCAGGGAAGAGGGCAAGAGCAGTGATTGACACTGCATTAGAGACTCCTCCTGACTCTGATTGGTTGTTTTCGTTCAGGCGCGGTGGATTCATGCAATACCATTAGGAGCACTAGGACAAGCAGATTTAAGTATAAGTATTAAGTATAATTATATAGAATTAGCCAATATTCTCACTGCTTAGCTCGCTTGCTTATGTACGTTGTATAAAGGCATCAGTTGAGACTGTTTCTGTCACAATGTACACTTCCAACCTGCCATACATGCCACTCTCTTCACCCAGTAAATTTCCACTCACCCTGCCTGCCAGCCTATCACCTGTCCACACATCTCTGGCTGCAGCTGGTCCACCACACTCTCCTCATCAAGCCAACTGCTCTCACCTGTGCCTCATTGCTCCCTGCCACTATAAATACTCCAACTCCACAGACTCTTGTTGCCAGATTGTTCTTTGTCATTCTACCCAAGACTTTCAAGTATGTGTTCCCAGATTGCTTTTTTTTCTCGTTGCCAACCTTGCCTGTCCCCGACTCTCCTGCTTCGCCTGCTCCCTGGTAAACCACTCAGCCTTCTGTCCCCAACCAAGAGCTCTGCTTTTACATTCCTGGTTTCTGTTCACTGTTTGGGGTGACCATCACTCAGCTCTCCATAGTGAGTGTACCTGTTTATCCGTCTATGGATTACTGTACTGTGAATTGCTCCGCTGTGTGGCTGCACCGTCCGCTTTTGTGTGTGCGCCACAGATTCCACTCGTCATCGTTACTGGCAAGACCTTCTCTGTCTACGATTGGCTTCAAACAGGTGTGTCAGCTTCTCTTGTCAGTATTCCCTTTTTTAGATTTCCTGCTCATCTGACATTGCCTTCTGCCAACTCCCACATGGTATCGTTGCACACAGTGGAATTGTTTGTTGTGTGTGCACGACACTGGCTACTCACCTGTTTTCGGCTTCAGAGTTCTGCATCAAGAGCCCCGGACTGAACCTGCTTCTCTGAAATCTCTGAACCTGGACATTGACTCTCCCAGTAGTTTCACCAGTTTGCTCTCTCTCTGTATTTATCAAAGTGCCGCATTTAAGTTCATTATAAACTGCTCTGCCTGTCATTGGTGCTGCTTTTGGGTGTAAATCACATGCGTTACAGTTTCATAACCAGTTAAAACCCCTTGTAGCTGCTTTAATTACATTTTTGCGGTTTGTGTGTTCTCACCTATCTGCCAGTCCCAGGGTACCTTCAGCAGCTCCTTGTGTTCCATGATGGCCCTGCAACAGAGCACAAATGCAGATTAAAAGAGTCTCGTTCCACATTCCCTGCACACGCAGAGTAGGAACCACATGGTATCCACTGGGAAAATTGTCCCACTGAGCTGTAAACCTATTTCGAACCTTAACAAAAATGGAATCCTTTTGTTGAACGCCAGAGTCAAATTTAGAAAGTGTTCAGAGAACTTTCTGACTGAAGTCAACTCATATTTGGCAACAGCATCTGCACCTCTCACATGTTAAGATTAAGATTGGATATTTGTACAGAAGCAAGGGTTCTCCACAAACATGCAAGTAAAGTACAAACACCACAACTTTATACCACTTCCCAGCCTCTTACGAGGTACATCTCTCCCCACCACACAAACTCACAGCTGGATGCCACTGAAGAAGGATCCGAAGAGTCCCATCATGCCCAGGAACTCCACACGGCTCAGATTCTTCACGATGAACTCCTCACAGACATTGGAGATCCCGTACAGTGTTGCTCCTCCCAGAACCAAAAGGTCCCCAAACAGCTTCTGCTCTCCTGACAAATGAGGGAGAACGAAGAGAGAAGACTGCTTTGAGCAAATGAGCAAGAGATGGGCTGCAAGTCAAACGAACTGATAACATCCAAGTGTCCCTGCACCCTGAGCTTGAACATGTCTGTACATCAGTGAGCCACATTAAGGTTAGGAATACTTCATTTGTGGTTCAGAGTCAAACCAAAAACGACCTGTATCTGTGGGCCGAGATGAGCTGACCACAATCAGATGTACTCACCAAGGCCTTGCTGCCGACCAAGCAGGATGTCAGCTCCCACCATGCAGCCGACACCGAGCAGACACAGCCCTGCCCCGACAAAGTGGACAGCCTTGTACCTCACCAAAAGAAAGAACCAGGACAGCAGCAGGACCACTGGGATGACAAAACAGTCCAACAGCTGAGAGGAAGGACAGAGACACACACAGACATGATGAGTTCTTCAGTCAGTTGTTTCTTCATGCTGAGTGGGTTCATTACTTTTACATTCACGGCAGCAGTTCACTGGAAAATCACCTTGACTGCACAACAGTGGACTAGAACCACAGATTCTTAACCACAGCATCCCTTCCACCAAGGTGGACTTTGTTGTTTGAGCCCAACTTCTCTCTGGCATAGGCCCGTTTCATAGCGGCTAACTGTCCGTAGAATTCACAGCAAGGGTGTGTTGATGACGTTTCTACCAAGAGGCTTTCGCAAAACCATTCATCCGAGGGTGAAGAAGAAGGGTCATTTAAAGGAAGACAGCAACAAAAATGTCTGTCTGGAGAGATGACTAGATTTGGGAGCTTTGTTGGTAAGGGCCAAAGCCAAAATCATGAGACAAATTTGAGGAACAGCAAAAGACTCTGTTGTTAATTGACCTAATTACAAAACCGCTACTGTTCGTCTAAACCAAAGGGACGATTTCCATGGGCAGCAAGGGGAGTGCTCCACACAGTAAGGACTGATAAAGATCTGACTTTATCATTTGGACAGTCTTAAATAATTAAGGGTCTGTTGATTTGGTGTTCTTTTTTAAGAAGAGTGAATTTCTAGTGGTTGATGTTCTTTGGAACTTGCTCAACAGGCCCTTTAAAATCACTCAACTGAGTAAGTGAGCCACTGTTTGCACAGCGACACTATTTTTGTGATAATGTGTTAGGTAGAGCTATACACACTCTAGGATAATATGTGTCTGTTTCTGTAGATACACAAACTGTGTGCAACAGTATCATCTTACTGTGTTTCTGAGCCAGACACTCATGTTAAAAGCCACTCCAGGGGCTCTGTGCCCAGCCCATCTGTCCTGCAGAGATGCTGCCAGATCAACTCTATGGTTCTGGCTATTTTCAGTGCCATTGATTTCTTGCAGTTTTGATCCAGGAATGTAAGCTGATTCCTTCATTTCACATAGATAAGTGCCTCACTGCCTACATACAGCCTTAATGTAATGTCAAGTATTGAATTTACAATGAGGATTTATTGCATTACTTACAGGAAATTAATGTGATTCTAGGAGAAGAAATACATGTATTGTGTGGTAATAGGCACGATGTAATGTGAGCCAGTTAGAGAGGCATTTTAGTCATTTAGAAGTGTACCTCATCAAGGTAAAAGGACTCACAGGAGGCCTACCTTTTTCATAGAGTTGATGTGAGTATGATGTATCCTGACCTTTGCACCTCGTTTCCACTTATGTTTGGGACTGGTGTCCATATATCTGTAAATATACGGATGATGCCTCTAGTGTCCAGCGCAAGAAAATGCATTTCTTTCTGGATGGATAGAAATCTGATAGAAACTACCTGTAGCCAATATGGGAGAGGGTAATTTTGTTGGGTTTTCGCCATTTAGTAGTTTGGAATATTTGCTTAAAACATTACCGGGACAGAAATAGGACCTGCCAGGTACTTGCTAGCTAAGCTAGCACACTATGGTGTCTCTAAAATCCACCACAAAAGTTTTTTTTAACATACTCGAAGCAAATTCCAGACCAAAATATTATGGAGAGGAGGCACATCGAATATCATGAAGATTCCCATAGGAATGAATGGACTTCCAGTTGTCTTGTCACCGCACATATACAGTATGTAAGTGGAAACGAGGTGTTACTCCCTGTATAGGCCAGGCTTCAAAATCAATTGAGCCTACATTTCCCACAATGCAGCTCAAATGCATCTTTGTTTTAGACCCTCCCCCTGGTAAAAGCCCAGGTCCTTGAAACTCCACTCCATAGTTTGTAAGGAACACATCATTAGGGCCACAGAAGACACTATACAACAGGACGAGTAGTTCTCAGCATCATTCTGATGTGTGTAAATTGCAGTATTCTTTCATGTTATGTCTGGAAAGTGAGGGTAAACAAAGTTTTACACACACACAAACTTACCTGTACACTGGAGAGTGTAGTGTACTGGTAAGCTTTAAGCACCAGGTAGTTGGCCTCGATGTCTATCAAACCCAGAATCATGTATTTCCACCAGCGCTGCTTCAGAATTGCAAGCAGGTTCCCTTCCCCTAGTAAGACAGAGAAAGAGAGAAGAGGTACATAATGGAAACACTAAAGCATATCAGTGGAAGTTATGCATCAACAGAACACAGAGGACAGACATCGTATATACAGCTGATTCAGATTTGCCTTTCCAGTATATAAAGTCCTTTACTGCTCCCTAGTTTGGACCTTGAACTACCTGCATCAGCAGTCATCTCATCTACAGCTGCCTCATCAACATAAACAAACAAACAAAGACAGCCAACCACTGCAGCAAGTGGAGAAAATGACCCAGCCCATTACAGCATACTACCTGAGGAAGACCACGTGGCTTTAAATACAACATTTAACTGCCATGACAGTTTTTAGCTTCAAACCAGCAATCTCCCAAACACTGACTCTTGTTTGAGTGTATAAAGATGAGTGTAAGAAGATTAAAGTGTTATATCTTCACTCAGACACCAGTGATCATCGAAAGGCTGTTATCCAATGGTGAGGCTGAAGGCATATGAGAATGTCTTTATTTTTTTTTCTTCTCTTGTGTATTATGTGTATTATTATTTTATTACTTGTGCAAATAAATGTCTTACCTTAGTGGCATAATTGACTCATGTTGTCTCATTCCTGCTGTGGGAGTGTTAGGAGTAAGTTGCGAGTTTGACTAGGAAACAAATCTTTACCTTTATCTGTTTAGAGAACAGAATAGAGAACACAGGCTGGACAAAATGCAGTGGTTGTGATGGTGAATTTCACATCCTCATAGAGAACTCTAAGAGAGGTAATGGCCTGCAAAGACTCAATTAGAACTATAATGGACAACTGGCCAATTTAAGGTACCAACCCCTTTTTAGGGCCAGTATCCCACACACCAGGATGTGGCCCACTCAGTTACACAATGCAATATTAAATGCACATTAACTGATGTGTTATCCAAAGCATGTTTAACATGCTAATTTCAAAACAGGAACCATAGAAACTGAGCCAAGAAGGTTTTGTCTGGGTGACTGAATTCTGGGCTCGCCTGGAACTCCACTGAATCCCTGAGTTGCACCGAATGTGCTGATGGCCGGCATCCAGCGACTTTAAAAGAAACTCTAACTCCACCACATCTGACAAAAGCTGCCACCATCACTCCAGCCAAGTGGGAATGAGCAAAGGTCCCGCTGACTACTGAGAGGCAGAGATGAATTGATTAGCTCGAGCTGAGTCACCATGTTGGACCGAGCAGACCTGAGAAAGCCTGAGAACTCCAGGAAGCCCTAGAAAAGAATGAGCTGTCAGTTCCCTCCAGAGAATCCTCTCCCCTGGCAGCTGGAACGGGCAGGTCAGACTTTACATTTTCCTGTTACAGTAGGGTTATTGGTAGGCTTGGGCAGAATCTGTTTTTCTATATTTTCATTCCCTTCATTCACATTTCATCAGGATATATGATGGTATTTGTGTTAAAAAAAATTGTATGCTAGAAGTCACTGTGCCCCCGACACACTTCATTCACACAGGACAGAAACAAAATAAAACTCACCAAAAATGGTCTTTCCATTCTTCCAACAATGGCAGACTCTAGTAAATCTCTAAACCCTTAATTCACAGTTAGATGTGAAAATATGTTTGTTTTTCGCCTGTTGTCTCTCTCTGCTGTTGCTGGCAGGCTTTTTACCAGCCCTGTAACATTATCCCAACCACTCACAGTCGCCATCTTTTTCAGCTCAGCTGCCTGTTCCACCAGCAGAGACTGACCTCTGGTGGCACAGGCTGTGCACTACAACACATTGCCTCAAAGCTACATGTCTGCATCTGTTTAATAGAAAGAGAAGCGGCTGTATTTTTGACAGTATTGAAAATAATACTGAATACTGTCATAGGCGGCAGTAGCTCAGTCCATAGGGACTTGGGTTGGGAACCAGAGGGTCGCCTGTTCAAGTGCCTGTCCGGACCAAATATGGAGCGTGGACTGGTAGCTGGAGAGGTGCCAGTTCACCTCCTGGGCACGGACTGGTAGCTGGAGAGGTGCCAGTTCACCTCCTGGGCACTGCCGGGGTGCCCCTGAGTAAGGCACCGAACCCCCCAACCGCTCGGGGCGCCTGACCAAGGCAGCCCCCCTCACTCTGACATCTCTCCACTTTGTGCATGTATAGGTCCTGTTTGTGCATGTGTGTGTCTTTCGGACCTGTGTGTTAATGACAAAATAGTGAAAAAATTTAATTAATAAAGTAAATAAAAAAATTTTTTTTAAAATACCGTGATACCGCCTAGTTGATGCTGGCACAATCTGATGTACACTGTAATGCCAAGAGACAATGTTATGTGTTATACGCCTTACATATATAAGCATATTCTCACAAAACAACAATGCAACAATAGTTCTAATGTCATGAACGTCATTCACACAATGACATTTGTGACAGTTGCATCTGTGTCGATCACTCCCTACATGGCAAAAGGCCATGTGAGATCCTGTAAGTGACTTCATAATCAATACTGTACAAATGGGAGCTAGAGGGAAATCTAATTTGTCCATGTTTTCTGGTTTGCATTGCTTCATTTGAAATAGACGGGATATTCTGTGTGTGGAATTGGAGCAGCTAATAATACATACAAACTGTGCTGAACTTGGTTGAACCGGTCAATAAAATATTTGATAATGACCTGTAACCGTAACCCTCATTGTACCAATGTGCCAGTTATTTTGGGAACACACAGAGAGCACATGAAAAACAAGATGATGTGTACAACAGGTGTACACATTCAAAAGTGTTTCAGCCGATGGTCGATGCTAGCGTGAATATGATCTATGCCCAAAAAAAAGGATCCTTCTCAAGTTAGACCACATTCTGGGTACATAGTAGTGTGTGCTATATTGTTTGCTTTTCTTCTCATGTTCTGTGCATGTGTGCGCACATTGGCCAATTTGATCATGGAATTCACACAATAAACATTTCTGCCATTTTGAGTATTTTTCAAAGTGTATGTCTACCTGTCTGTCTGTTTGTGGACATATTTTGTCAATGTAATAACATCACAACTGTTTACACACTTTACGGGTATGTAGTTGAGATCAAAATGATGGCCAAGTTTAAAAATGGGTGGTCCAAGCAAGGAAACCAGAGATAGGAAGGTAGGAAATGGGGAAGGGGCTTTATGTCCCTGGTCAACATTAGCCTTAGACTGCAGATTGCTGTATCGCAGCTGGAGTGATCTCATCACAAGATGGTGTCTAGTTTGCAATTTAAAACTGAAAGAAAGAAAGGCTTTATGTGTAGCCAATCATTTGGCTCCAAAGAACTGCTTTTAATAAAAATCTGTATCAGTGTCGGTGATTGTGGCCTGGGTATTATATGGTACTGAGTAGAAAACACATACGTGGTGTTGCCAACTCCTAGTTTCAGTTTACTTAATCTTGAAACCCATCGGCTATCATTATAACAACGATAAGACTGCGGGGGCAACGGCAAATATGTCCAGAGATATGATGAAAATCTGCACTGGTCATTTCAGCTTATCTCTTTAAGATCATATGTGCACAGGAATGCAGATACATGAGAAAAACAGCTAATGAAAGCTTGCATCATTTTCAGATGATAGCCGATGGGTTCCATGATTTCACTCTGGCCAATGCATTCTGCCTCTTTTGCTCTCCATGCTGCTGCTTACACGTGATTGGTCAATACTATTCAGCAAACAGGAATCAAAATCTTGTCTTGTTGCCTGCAGATTCTGCATTCATATGCATATATCTATAGAGAGATACTTACAGCATTTACATCAGGGTCACACACACACACACACACACACAGCTCTCAGTTTCTGTCTGTACTGTACCTTGCCTGACTGCCAGTGTGGTGGTGTAGACCAGAAACAGCAGGATGTAGTTGAGAAAGCTCTGGAACACAGGCGTGTTAGCATGGAAGTCATCAGCCAAGTACTTGCTGGTCAGACTGATGGCACAGATCAACAAGGACAGGACCTGACCCAGGGCCAGGGTCACCAACAGGTCCCTGCAGAGGACAGGAGACACAGACAAAGGGTCATCAGTGTTTCAATGAGGACAATTTTTACATCATGATACAATGTGATAGTCTCAGTATAAGCCCCAGTGTGACATCAGCAGTCACATATATTTCAGTCAGTAATATGGTAAGTGCTTTGTGTTTGACACTAACACATCATGAAATCACACAGTACTTGGTCACTACAAAAAGATCATTTGTTTATCAATTACTTTACCGTGTTACTTTTTGTGAAGAAGAGTTTTTCTCAGACTCCAAAAACTGAGAAAAAATCTTAATCAAAGAGGTCTGCATTTAGTAACAGCAAAACTATATCAAAACATCCATTTACAAACTCTCACACAAATCCAAGTCTCATGTATCCATTCGTATGGTCAGTACTTCCAAAACACATGCATTGTTTGCTAAAACATTAAGTTTTATAACACTTCTGCATATGACTAGCGCACCTGGACAAGCATGTGTTCAACTCTGCCCATGCATTCCACTGAGCAGAGTTTCCAACACATGCCCAGGATCGCTACTCATCTGTACGTGAGAAAAAATGTTTTAAATATCATGGTTTTATTCCTGCTGTGATTATACTGCACAAAGTATGTGAATTTGTAAACGGATGTTATGTTGCGGACCCCTATGACTTCAATTCATCACAAATTTTCTCACTTGTTGGATTTGTCGTTTACCATGGAGGCATGTGAGAAAAACAAAGTTTTCTTCACAAATTCAACGCAACATGGGGTCTGTAATCAAGACACAAATGATTACTTTGAGGGTGGAGTATTCCTTTAACATATCACCACCTCTTAAGTTGACATGATTCTGTTAAAACAGTTGCAATGTCCTATTTATCTGAGCTCCTGTTGCCTTCCTGTCATCTTGGCTGCTCACTGTAAACTCTGGAGACTGTTGTGCTTGAAAATCCAAGGAGAGTCAAAGTCACTTAAGATCCCATTTTTCCCCCATTCTGATTTTTGGCCTGAACACCAACTGAACCTCTTGACTATGTGCTACATGATTATATATTTGCATTAACAAGATGTAACAATGAAGTGTAAAGGGAAACCTATATCTGCCAATATATCATTTGCAGAGATATCAATATCTGTATCAGCTGACTGATTTTGAGCCTGACTACTGAATTTAAGAACGAGGCGGATCATTTTGGCCTTAACAGCAGCTCAAAGTGAGCTGCAGCTTTTTCTTGCCAGTGAGCTATAAGTGGAACTCTTGGTTCGGACAAATCCGACCAACATGAGTTTATGTGCAACTTCTTTCCTGTCTGGATAACTGTGACCGAGAGGCCAACCCAATATGGTGGGAATATCTACCAACTGTATTATTTGTGGTGTATGTACAGTTTTGTATTTTATTCAGTTTGCTCTTCTGACATGTCGCCTTTCTTTGCTTGTTTGGGAGCTTGCTTTGTACTGTCCGCCTACTTTTAATAAAGGATTTATTACAATAAGATTCCTCTGTGTCCGTGGCAGCAACAAGACAAGAGCATCACCTTACACACATACACACACACACACAAACACACAAACACACACCAAACACAGTGACATGGGCCTGATATGCTGGTCTCAAATTCAGCTTTGCAGCCAGGCTCCACAATCACAAGCGAAACCAGGGAAAAAAGTACAGCAGATGGCAGGTAAGGGTAGGGGACAAGGCGTGTATGTGTGTGTTTGTGTGTGTGAGAGAGTGTGCATGAGAATACATGGGGAGTTTGCAAGAGACAGTGAGAGTGAAGCATGTAGGCAGACATGAATGAGACAAGAGCAGGACAGCAGCCATTGTGCAGCACAACCTCAGCACAGGCTGATAGACCCAGCATGGCAGCCAGCAGGCACCGAACCAGCACACCGTGTCCAGGCTGCGCTCCAGTACCACAGGGTGCAGGAATGCCCCCAGTCAAACGCCTGAGCACACACACACACACACACACACACACACACACACACATGCACGATGTGATGCTCATGCAAAGGGCCACACACACATGCACGATGTGATGCTCATGCAAAGGGCAGATGCAGGATGGTTGTAATGTTGACATCTGTTGCACAACATGCTTCCTGCAGCAGCAGCAGCAGCAGCAGCAGCAGACTGGATATGACGGCTTGATGTTACAGGTTGTGTCTGAAACAAAAGGTGTCCGCAGTGATGAGACGCTGCTGCCGCCGTGACTGAGCGTGGAGTGAATGCAAAGGGATGCTCTCCGTCATCATCACCTTACCTGGTTAAGACCCTCCTGATCCGCTGGTAAAGGCTCGGCGCCGGGGTGCCCGTACCTCTGGGAACGCTCTCCACAGTGGAGACGACAGACATCATCCTTCCACAGACTGAGCGGAGATCAGCGCATTCTGCTCCGGGGAGAACCGGAGGAGGAGGAGGAGGAGGAGGAGGGGACGGGGAGCAGGCTCACCTCAGCGGCGGAGGAGAAGCAGCAGCGGAGCCTCCTGTCTCCGTGTGGCAGGCAGCAGTGCAGCTCAGGGGGAGCACACAGCAGCGTGTAGTAATGATGTTATTCAGGTGGCACTAACCTGCTGCAGGGATGTCCTTCCCTGGTGAGAAACTACGGGATTCAGAGCCAGCTCCTGCATTTATCACGGAGAAGCTGATTTCACCACAAGGTGGCGTCCTTTCACCCAGACACCCTCATGGGATGAAGACGTAATACATCAGGATGTATGAGCATGTCTAACTCAGGGCACAGTCCTTGGAAGTTGGTCCTTGCATGCCTGCAACGACAGGCTTTAAAAGTCCAAAATAACTACTCTCAAATTATGTTACCACTTGTGATTTAAAACTGGAATCATTTTGTGGGTTAGTGAAACAGGGACAAAGCTGGCATTTTATAATTACATGAGGCCAAATTCCTCCCATGCCATTCCTGCTCCATTTCCTCTGTTTCCATCAACAGCTCAGTCAGACATCTAGTTGTTCAGTCTGAATACTGTTTAGAGCGCTGATTTCAACCTTTTCTTGAAGAAGTACCACCACCCCCGGTTAGATGAACTCAAGTTCACCTTTACTGTTGGTGAGGGGGTGGGGGGACTTCAGTCGACATCTTCTGTTTCTTTCCTTTCTCACATCTTCATCTCCACCTACCTACACTCGTATTTCAGCCCTGTGTCCATCAAACACTTTCAGTATGGTACCTTTGGAACCAAAAGTAACCCTTCAGACATGGTACCTAGACCCTAGCGTTTCCACCGCAAACAGCACTCTTTCATGTGGTTGGGGTTGCTGTCACTCACTGCTTTGTCCGTACTCACTGTATGTCCTCCTTCATCAGTCTACACCTCGTTTATCATCCACAGAACGAGGTTGCACGTCGACATTTTCAGAACATAATAGAACAGGTTGGAGTGAGTTTCTCTCAATGGTGCATTTAAAAATGGCGAATTTATGCATTTAGTTCTTCTCAGGCAAGCTCAGGGTTTAGTGTTGCCGGAGCCCACAGGAACAATGCTCCGCAACACCTTTTTTTTTCTCCAAGTGAGGGTTAGAATATATGCAGTTCACATAATCCCGTCAAAATTGAAATATAGTTGGGGTGTTGGTGGCTTAGTGGATAGAGCAAGCATCCTATGTAAAAGGCTTTTGCCACAGCAGCCCAGGTTTGATTTCAGCCTGTGGCCCTTTGTTGCATGTCACTCCTTTCTTTAAATATCTTTAAAAAGAAAAAAACCATAATGGTCAAAGTTGTCACAGTAAAATTTAAGGTGTGCTGATGGATTCACATTGTCGACTCATGCATTGAGTGACAGTACAAGTAAGCGTTCCACCTTGAAAGTCACCGGCAGTCAGCCCAGTGAATTATTTTTTCTCAGACTACAGCTGCTGCAAGAGGCAGAAAAACATCCTTTATTTTTTAGCCACAGTTTACTAAAATATGTAAGACTTGCCACAGTATGAACAGTAGTTACATAAACCCAGCAACTCAGCCCTGAGCAGAGTGACTGTCCGCTATTGACCAATCAACAGACTGCAGTGTTCACAGCTCCTCCTTTTAGTACCAGATCTGTGTTCTAGGTACCCCAACAGAGGGGTGATAAAAAACAACAACACAACTTTTCACAGTGGAAATTCCACATACCCCCTGGTTACTGCAGAAGTACCCCCTGGGGTGCAAGAAGCCTACCCCTGGTTGGGAATCACTGGTTTAGCAGCTTAATTTCATCATCATTTTAGGGTGCTTTCACAACTGTAGTTGGGTTCATTTGGTCAACACCAGAGGGAAAAATATGATAAATTGTTGCATTCTAGTTTTGGTTCGGTTCCTGTTCACACTGACATTTTGCAAACAAACCAAGAGGAGTAAACATGAAGTCCTACTGACTGACAGGTAACTCACTGATTGGACAGTTTTGGTGTCTGTCATCCTGTATCATCAGGACCCACGTGGGGAAATCAAATTCTAGTGACTCACAGAAGTTTATGCAGCAGCACTTTAATGCTTCTAAAGTGTTTATATTTATGACATCATCGAGAAATAACTGATTGTATGCATCATAAGTGAGCTATTATTAGACTGCAATCATTATAACTCATGAATAATGACTAAAGTAGAGACAGGATGAAAAGAAGGCGTCTTGTACAGTAACAATTCTGAGCTTCAATGCTGTGGCATCACTGTCACACACTTTTTAATGGACTTAATGAACCGAAAAAGTGCACGCAGTCGGATACATTGATGGCAGCTTTAACAGCTTTTTAATCAGGGAGAATACCCTCACTGACATGCAAATGTGTTTCCATGGTTACATGTATGCATTAGCATAAATAGGTTATGGGATATAAGAGGCCTTTATCAGGATCAGTTATGAGACACACACGTTTTCGCGATCAGCAGATAGCTGTTGAAATTATGTTAAAGTCACATATCTGCTGTCATAAAATCCTGGCCAAGACCCACCTTTTCGAGGGATCTCGGTTTGGTTGTCTGGTCCACACCAGGGTTCAATTAACAGCTTTCACACCAGCCAAAGCTAACCGTACTAACCGCGCAAACAGACCTGTTCTTTTTTTTTTTTAGCCAAGCCAAACTGCTTAGGTGTGAAAGCACCCTCAGCGTGAAGAGACTCAAAACCTGTTCAGAATGAGTATGTAGTATATAGATTTGGGACACAGCTAAGGATTACCCCCTATACTAAATGCTAGCAATAAATATCATGGTAAGCTCGTAATTAGTTTTTTTTTTCTTTCTTAGTTTGTTTTTTGTTTTTACCACGTGTACTTTCTGAACTTCTGAACACTAGAAAAAACCTACAGTAGCCCAGAACAGTCAGTCAACTGCCAAGAGACTTTTTTTAATGTAACAGATTACAGTCAAGATTGTGATCTATCATGAGCCACTTCAAGGAGGGATGAGGGATGTTTCTGGGATACTGCTGTCTGTTGATATAGAAAGGTAACATGAAGAGGATTCTGTTGAGGAATGAATGAGATAATGTAGGAAATTAAAGGAGCGGTTAGAGAACAGAAAAAAATTTGAATGTAGCCATGCACCAGACACAGTGTACATGATTACAGGCTATGGTAGGATGTCTGTTTATAGCTGCAGAGGACTTTGAAACACAGTGGCATGAAGTGATGGGCTAAGGCATTGCGATAATGAGTTATAGCTTACTTTTATGTTGTACTGACTTTACCACACCTGATGGTCAGAGGACTGGGATGACATTAACTCAAAGAAAAAAAATCCCTGTATAAATGTTAATAACTGTAAATATGACATCCACTCTGTCTCAGTGTGCTGTTACAACATAGTGGTTTTTAAACTTTTTATCAACTAGTAAGATGAATTTCATTGATTATCACTGTCTCAAACATGACATGTTAATTATTACTTTCTGTTGTTCATTCATTTTCCGTAACCGCTTATCCCGTTGGGGGTCGCAGGGGTGCTGGAGCCTATCCCAGCTGACATTGGGTGAGAGGCAGGGTACACCCTGGATAGGTTGCCAGACTATCACAGGGCTGACACATAGACAGACAACCATTCACGCTCCCATTCACACCTACGGACAATTTAGAGTCACCAATTAACCTGCAATTCACACCTACGGACAATTTAGAGTCACCAATTAACCTGCATGTCTTTGGACCAGTTTGAACCAGAGGGACATTTTATTGTTCCATCTTATTATTAATTTGATTGTTCGCACAGCAAATGTTTTGATTTGTACTAGCAGGGAAAGCACAGGTGAAACAATTCATGTTTTTAAATAATAATATTGTCAAGCCAGATGAGGTAAGAAACGTTAGCGGAAGGGCAAGTAGGTCAACGTAGAAGTAATGGACAGTTTGGGTAATCATTTTATATTTGCCTCCAAATAAGTTTGTCTAACCTTGAGGTTGGTTTCCAGCCTCTGATCATCTGACTGCTTGTGTTTCTTATTTTTAGTGATATTACCATGTTCCCATATGAACAAAGTTATTATTAGTGATAGAAATGTTGTCAAATCTATGGGATTAAGACTCAAGTTGAGTGTGAAAGTTTGTCCAAATAGTATTTTGGCAAAATGATCTAAACACAAGGTCCATTTACTTGCTTTTTGTAGAGTTTCATCAATATTTGACATCATCTCATGTCTGCATCAGCGAAAGGAGATAGCTAAGGTGTCATTATGAGACCCAAATATGGACCCTGGTTATGTGTTAAGTTACAACTCTGTTAAGGAAACTATGTCAGTCAAGATTAGTTAAAGGTCCAGAGGGTAGGATTAGAGGGGCTATACGGCAGAAATGGAATATTGTAGGCTATGTAAGTATTTTTTTTTCGTTAATCACCTAAAAATAGAAGTTGGGTCCTCGGGTCCTAGCCCAGAATGGACAAATCAAACACTGGCTCTAAATAGGGCCATTCATGTTTTCATGTCAGCCACCATAGTTAGCAGCCCTCCACAAAATCTTAAACACGAAACTGCTTTATTTAGTGTCTTTACTGGTTCAAATCACAGTCTGTTTGTTTTGGAGAGGAGGAGACCTCTGTGGATAATTCCACTCCAAGTAAAAGTTAGAGAAAAAAGGTACACACACATAAGCAGGTGCTGGGCTAGCAGTCTGTCCTCAACAAGCCAAACAAGCATTGGAGAAACACTGATTTATAACATGAAACTGCTTTATTCATTGTATTGTGTTTACCAGTTTCAATCACCAGATCTGTTTCTTCTGGAGAGGAGAAGACCTCTGTGGGCAATTCGGCTCACAGTGAAAACCTTCTGAAGAAAGAACACAGACAGAATTCTTACCAGGAGAAGTTTCAGCTGGTTGCAATCTGCAATCCTCACCACTGGAAACCACTAAATCCCCCCAAATTTTACACACCAGACCTTTAATATTTGGGGCTGTTAAAGGTCCACCTTATAGGATTTAGTGGCATCTAGTGGTGAGGTTGTAGACTGCAACCAACTGAAACTTGATGTGTGTGCCAAGCCTGTAGGAGATCTATGCTGGCCAAGGTGAAAACACAAATTATCCTGTTTAAAGCCAGTGTTTCGCTTGTCCGCACTGGGCTACCATAGAAACAACATGGCGGACTCCTTGGAAGAGGACTTTTGAGGGCAATTTGAAATAGTGGCCAAGCGTGTAATTACTTCTCTCTATAGATTTAAACTGTGAAAGAGACGTCTGTAAATCAGTGGATACATTTTTTTGAGCGTCAAAACCACCATGAAATGAGTCGTTTCATTAACTCAATTAAATTCATTCGGTCCGATAAGACTTGGAAAGTCTAGAAGAGCCGCACTATTAAGTCATCTTATCCCTTTCAAGTTAGCAGAGGGCTAAACCAGAAGATAGCTGCTCAGATGCCGCAAGTTTCTAATGCGCTTGCTCTATGGGCCCCACAATGCGAAAGAGCAGCTTAACATAATGCCATGGAGATCAAGCTTTTTGACTTCCTGCGCCACTGAGCAGTTGTCACAGGAATGAACGAGGCCCCACCTCAAACACTGTATCCAGTTCTCTTTATATTCTTCTATGAAGAGGACCTGCTTTGTATGTCGATATAAATGGCTCATTGTTCAATTATTATTTTCAGGTGACAATAGTGAAAATAGTTATAAATATTACCATTTCTGCCAATAGATGCCAGTAAATCCTACACATTAGAACTTTAAGATTATTTTGTTATGGGGTTGTCCTTTAAAAGAGACGTGAAATGAACTTTTCATCAGGAGACACAGATAGACAGACAGTGCATTTCTTTATTTCAGAGCTTGGTCAGTCCAACAGGAGCCTTAAACAAACTTCTGTTTGTGTCTGAAGCAACACTACACATGAACACATGACTGCAAGCTGGAGGCCACAGGGACAAACACAGAGCCACATGAATTTCTCATATTTACACATTATTAACCACTCTGTCCCTAAGCTCAACTTCCGCTGGTCGGCTCACGTGTTGTTGGGAGTTGAGCTTCTCCCAGAAATGCAGCTGTATTTCCCAGAGTGCCTCACGAGGACAGGCACAAAGCCCTGTTTCTTCTTTGTTATCTGCTGAGTGAAGGCAAGTCATTTTCTTCAGCAGAAAACAGCAGCTGGAGACTGAATGACAAACAGTGAGCCAGAGGGTTTGAGAGGACAGAACAGGGTTGTCTTCTCATGTCAGTCTGTGTCTCTGATGTGCTATTTTCTCTCGGCTCTGAGAGCATGTTCCAGAAGTCCTGGAATGTGAGTTTATTATAAGACAAGAGCTGGTGGCAGGAAGTGAGCTGGCTGGCTTTGTCTCCTGGTTCTCTTGCCTTTCAGCTGTCTTAGTCTGTTAGAGATCCAGGAGATGGACAGAGCTGGGGAGAGAAGAGGGACACAGCGAAGCATGGAGGGGTCACCACCTGTCCAAACTCTCCTCTGACTCTGTGAACCCCACTCTTCTTCCTGTCTGAAGAGCCTGACACTGGCCTGCGTATCACTGACCAAGCCGCTGCTGACAGGCACCGTACCGCTGCAGGACACCCAACAGGTCCTCGTAGGAGACGTTTCTGTGGGAGGGCAGGGAGCTGAGGACACAGAGCAAGGCACACACTTTAACACAGGAAATATCTGTACACAAGTGAAGGCACTCAGAGAGAAACACACAACAGCACTGAAAGTTCAACAGTGCCATCTACTGCTCATGTTCAAGGTTTAATTTTGGCTTTTTTATAATATCAAATACTGTGTATGCAAAATCAAGTGAGCCCAACTGAGAATTCTTAGTGTGTCCATCATTGATGTATTCAAGTGGCACATCCAAACACGCAGACCCAAAGACAGACAGTAGCTTACATGAATTCAGTGAGTCTGATGTGCCAGGGGAGGAAGCCCAGTGTGCTGTCCACTGGACCAAACTTCACCACCAGCTCAGGGTCTGGGATGTTCTTAGACTCTGAAACAAGCACAAAGACAGGCAGCATGTCATCAGCACAACTGATTTATCAGTCTTTAAAGGAGCACTTCACCTCCCAGATGATCATTTGTGTACTGGTTGCTCCCCCCGTGTTCCGTTGAATTTGTGAAGAAAATGTTGTTTTTCTCATATGCCTCCACGGTGAATGAAGAATCCAGAAAGGGACATAT
The DNA here is from genome assembly GCF_006386435.1 of Epinephelus moara. Taxonomy (NCBI): domain Eukaryota; kingdom Metazoa; phylum Chordata; class Actinopteri; order Perciformes; family Serranidae; genus Epinephelus; species Epinephelus moara. The sequence goes on along the minus strand of NC_065517.1, from coordinate 9,380,374 downwards.
TCTCGATGAATTGAAGTCATAAGGGTCCACGTTTAACAACAGCAAAACTACATCAAAACATCTGTTTACAATCTCTCACACAACTTGTGCAGTGTAATTCAAGTCTCATTTATCCAGTTATATGCTCAGTACTTCACAGACAGCCCTTTCTGACAGGGAACTGAACTAGAGGTGAAACTTTTTAATGCTCTCTTCAAAGCCAGACTCCATTGACAAAAAAAGTAATTCTACCTCGCTGAACACAGGAGCTGCTGGTTTACCGCTGCCTCGATCGGTGCTTTGTTTGTGTTATCAAAGGATTTTGGTGTTTTAGAGGGTATGTTTAGATGCACCAAAGTCACACAGAAACGCATACAAATGATTGGGGCATCAGGAGACCAGCAGCTCTCATATTCAGTAAGGTAAAATTACTTTTTGTAAATGGAGTCTGGCTTTGAAGAGAGCATAGAAAACTTTCTCTTTTAGTTTAGTTCAATGTCAGAAAGGGCTGTCTGTTTGGGAAGTACTGAGCATACTAATGCATGAATGAGACTTGGATTATACTGCATGGGTTATGTGAGAGTTTATAAACAGATATTTTGATATAGTTTTCGTGCTGTTAAACATGGACCCCTATGACTCCAATTCAACAAGAATTTTCTCAGTTTTTGGATTCTTCGTTCACCAGAGGCATGTGAGAAAAACAAAGTTTTCTTCATAAATTTAATGCAACACAGGGTGAGCAATTGGCAAATGACAAATAGTTGTTGAGTGACTTCAAACACAGCAAAAAATCACATAGGAAAACTCTATTTAAACAGACCTAATCATAAACTGGTGATGAGTGTAAAGCACAGAGGCTGCTATTCAGTAATATGTGTGCAGATACAAATGGTCGTACATTTGCATATATTTGTGAACTTGTTCCTTCCTTTGGTCAACTAGTTGTACTTTCTGACAGTTCATCCTTTTATCAGTTCATGTTTGTCAGACTTTGAAATATTGGCACGCGTTCATGTTTCTGTGTGTGTCTGCATGCGTGTGATAAAAACTCTGAAATCCAGTTTCCTCTCTCATTTCAACTGTTTATGAAAGCCCTCTCGCCATAATTGACGCAACTGTGAAATACCTTTTTAATATTCTATAATTGAGGGGAAGGAGGCGGCATGCAATCGATCAATTTTAAGGGTGAAATGACGCACTTAACGAGTCATTTGTTTTATGATAATGCGCATAGAGAAAGAGTGGGTTAACAGAGCAAGACGATAACCACCTTCGTAATAACATTATCTCTGATAGAGCCTGGCTCTGTCGAACTTGCTTCATGGTGCTCCCCTCAGATCTCTTAGAGCTATTTGTTTTTTAAACAATTGTGACTAAGACACATACTGAGTTGGACATCTCAGTGTGAAAATCTCCCTGTGAGTAATCTGTGGTGTAATTAAATGACCTCAGACCTTGTTTGTCAGATAAATACGGATATGTGTAATATATCGACATGGATGATTTATGCCCACTGAATTAAAGAAACATAAATAATCACTATCAGGAAAACAGAATACTATTAAACACATGTCCTCTTCTGTATGCTGCAAATAAAACCTAGAATATCAGTCACTTCCTGTTAACGAACCCAGCTGTGTGCAGGCTGGTGTGTCACTCAGGCTATACACGTGTGTACGTGATCTAAAGTGTATTTCAATGTTCATGTTTATGTGCTTCCATTTCCGGTGTTGGGCTCTGCGTGCTGCCAAAACGCAGGTGACCTACACTCATTACCGCTCCTGAACACATCCTGCGTAGGCACAGGCGTAGCTGCTGATGCGGCTCTGCTAACGCGCTGCTCGCGCTACGCCTCCTGTGTAGATCCGGTGTAAAAATAAAGCATAATGTCGCAGCTGTGACTGGGGCAGCTGATTTGCTCTGTTCCCTGTTGGTTCACTAAACCAGGTGGGAAGCTACAGTGCAGCTTTGTGTTCCCCCCTGAGGTGTTATCAAGATGTTCACCAGCATACGATCATGGGGATGTAATTAGTTTTGTGTGTAGGTTGTGGCAGTAAGGCCTGCTTAATGCTGCACTGTTTTGATATCAAAGATTTATTAGAAAATATAAAGCTGAGACATGTTTGACACACTGCATCCAAAACACAAGAGACATTCAATGTGAGAGACACAAGCCCACCAGACAAATGAAAGTATATAAAGACAAAAAGTGTGTTTTGATATGATTAAAGGCTTGGGGACTTTCATACACAGTCATGACGTGGTACCTCTGAGCAGTATGTCCAGCATGGAGACGCTGATGTCTTTGGAGCTCCTCTCTTTGTTCTCCACAGAGCGACAGAGCTGCTGCGCTGCCTGGACGATGCTCTGCTTCCCGTCCTCTGGAGACAACACCTTCACTGTGGGCCTACAGGACACCACTGACAGACACACAAACGCCAAACATGATTAGCTTCCACTGCCCATCATTAGCATTTGAGCATAATGAAAAATTCCTGGTCCTGCATCTTTAAAGCGAGACTGACGGTCACTGATCCTGCAGTTCAGTCTCTGCCTGTGGGTCACAGCCAGTGTTGGGGAAGCTACGTTGAAAGCATAGCCCTGCAAGCTACAACTTACTTTACACCGGAAGAAGCTGAACTATAGCAAAATTAACCTTGGGAGAAATGTAGCTTGGTTGACTAAGCTTACTACTTTTATTTGCGTTTTAAATAAAATGATCATATTGACAATATACTTGTGATATGAACTTAAAACATAAAGTACAGTACAAAAAGTTAAATACCAACAAAAAATGCTACTCAATGCAAGTACCTACTTGTTCACCAGTCAAACATAAACCAAAAAAATAAAATACCCCATAATTCATGTGACAGTGTAGGAATGTCAGCTTTGGTTTTGGAAGAGGGATCCCTCCTCAGTTGCTCTTCATGAGGTTTCGACCATTTTTTACCCCGTTAAAGGGTTTTTTGGAGAGTTTTTCCTTATCCGCTGTGAGGGTCCAAGGACAGAGGGATGTCATATGCTGTAAAGCCCTCTGAGGCAAACTGTGATTTGTGATACTGGGCTTAATAAATAAAATTGATGGAGAATTAATGGCAAAAAAACTTTAAAAACAAGCGAGATATATTCCAGTCTCTATTGATTTTTGTAAGAATCTGTGTCAAACAGAAGAAAGGGTAGAAATATTTTAGTAATTTGGTCCTTCCGAAAAATTGCAAAGAACTAGATTTGGTTATTGAAGCTCTGAAACCAGTACAAGAAGTTATAAAAAACTGTTTCACAACTAAAAAGGTGGTAAATCTCCAGGATTGGATGGCCAACCAGAACAATGTGAATTTTATCATGAGACGGTAGTGGAAAAGGATTTAAAACCAAGTGAGGAGGCACTGATAATAAAAAACACAAGGACCCTGGATCCAGGTAATTATACAACTAGAGGTTAAAGCATGGATACTCAATTTGCCATGGCCGGCGGACACTTTTGCAAAATTTCAGGAGGCCAGGGGCCAATTAATAATCAAACATAAATGAATTGCCTGTTTTCAACCTTTTAAGGTTTGCTGTCCTCAGTCATCTTTGCCAAACGGCAACTCCAGTTGCAGCAGCCCCACACAGATCAGGTGTACGCAGAGGCGTGTTGAGGATTTGAGAACACTCAGGGGTAAGCCCAGACCTCTGTTGGGGTATCCGGGAGATCCTCCGCTGGCACTTTATTTTTAAATTAAAAAAGCTATATTTCAATGCTTTTCATGCACTCTGGCACCTTATATAAATCTAAAGTACAAAAAATCCCACTGTGAATCAGTTTATTTTCATTGCGAGTTAGAAAATGATCGGTGGACCACACAGCACCCACAACACGATTCAGCTCACAGTTCGTAAAATGAATATGAGTGGGTTAAAGTAATGCGGATGAGAAAATTATATCTCAAACTCTGGCAACAATATTAGAAAGGCTTACACCAAATATAATACATGTTTACCAGGCAGGATTTGTAAAAGAGAGGAGCTGCTCTGATAATATTAGACGAACTCTCCACTTACTGTGGATGAGTAGAGATTCTAAACACCCTGTCAATGTTCTCAGGGTGAAAGTTTCTGGTGGAATATGCCCTCCACAGATTCAGCTTCAGGGCCAGGATTTTTTAATTGGATCTGTATATTATATAATAGCCCAAAGGCTTCAATACAGACAAACTGAATTACTTCAGAATTTTTCTTACCCATTTTGCTATCTAGATCGACCAAACAAGGGAGCCCATTATCTCCTCTATTACGTTTTATAGCATCAGAGCTGTAAGCAATAGCCATTAGGGCAGACAGAGAAATTCAAGGAGTGATGAGTGGGGAGGTTCAACATAAGTTTGGCATTTTAGTGTGAAATAGAAACCTGTGGATGGGGGGTTCTGTGAGCTAGCTGGCAGGTTCAGTTTCTGTCTTTTGTGTCCTGGAAGAATATCCCACAAAACTAGTCCAAGACCTGTCCTGGTATTCATCCAACAGAACGACAGTGGACAGGATGAATTGTGAAATAACTGAGTCTGTAGTTTGTGAACACAACCCGCCATGTTTTCTATCACGCTCTCCTCATTCTACACTCTTCACTTGGAGGAGAACGATCTGACGTGTCATGGCGCGAAGTGACGTGGCACGACATGACGTGGCGTGATGTGACAGTAGAGGCATTATGTCAAATCAGTTTATTGCACTTGCACTTTGCTCTGTAAATGTTGTGGCAATAATATATGTCTGTGTGCAATGAAAATGACCCAGTACCTGCTTGTGCAACGGTAGACACTTTAGCTTCATATGCTCACAAAACCTTTAGAAGGAATGAGGCAATGAAAGCTTGTGAAACAGAATCCAGCCCTGGAGTGGAGTGGGACTCAGCTTTCTATAATAGCATTCTGCCAGTTAGCTACTAAGATTACCATTGTCTTATATATTATGTTTTATGTACAGTGAGCAAGCAAAGGACAAGGAGGTGAAGCTTTGAACGCTGTGTCTTCATTGGTAAGATAAATCTGATGTTGGTGACATCCTGTTTGAACAGAATTAACATGGAGCTTTTTCTATAATGTAGATGTACAATAAAGTGACAAGGATGGATAGGATCAGGAATGAGTACATCAGAGGGACAGCTCATGTTAGATGTTTTGGAGATAAAGTCAGAGAGGCCAGACTGAGATGGTTTGGACATGTTCAGAGGAGGGATAGTGAATATACCAGTAAAAGGATGCTGAGGTTGGAACTGCCAGGCAAGAGGGCTAGAGGAATGCAAAGGATAGGGTTAGATGGAGGCAGATGATTCACTGTGGCGACCCCTAAAGGGAGCAGCCGAAAGAAGAAGAAGATGTACAATAGAGTTGGGTTGATTTTTGGTTTTGCCGGTCCATTCCAGTAAACGAGCTTAACCCAGTTTGATATTGTGCAGACCAACTTAATTTTAATTTTTTTTTTTTTTTAAATTTTATATACTTTATTAATCCCCCTGAGGGGAAATTCAATTTTTCACTCTTGCTTGTCAATTACACACAGGTCTGAAAGACACACACATGCACAAACAGGACCTATACATGCACAAAGTGGAGAGATGTCAGAGTGAGGGGGCTGCCCTGGTCAGGCGCCCCGAGCGGCTGGGGGGTTTGGTGCCTTGCTGAAGGGCACCTCGGCAGTGCCCAGGAGGTGAACTGGCACCTCTCCAGCTACCAGTCCACGCTCCATATTTGGTCCGGACGAGGACTCGAATAGGCGACCCTCTGGTTCCCAACCCAAGTCCCTATGGACTGAGCTACTGCTTTTGTCACTATGACACACGTTCTGACAAATTAAAAAGTAGCCTACATCAGCAACCTGTGCTGACAGCATCACAGCACTAAATCCAAATTGCATTAATAATAAGCAACATGACAACGTGATTAAGATAATATCATGATTGTTTACAGACTAACAGAGCCACTAGTGTCTGACAGTCTGAGCACAATTTACTGAGCCGAGGTCGGCAACATGAAGCAGATTAAAGTTCAGTAAAAGTGGGAGGGGGATGAGTGGCACACTTTGTGTTTGTTTAATGGAAAGTTCATGTGTTTTCTGAGGTGACGCGAGGAGACAGATTTAGTCTCATAGAAAACTAAAACAAAGCAGTATGGCGACATTTTGGATTTAAAGAAAAACAAAGCAGTATGGCGACATTTTGGATTTAAAGAAGACAAAAGTGTTGAGTCACTCATTAGCACTCTGTCAGCATCCCCCCCCCCCCCCCCCCCCCCCCCCCCATTCTGCATGCCTTTTATACAGAATGGCGAGGCAGAATAACGGCACAATATTCTCGCCTTAAACACGCTGTGTAAAAGCGGCTTCGGCCTTTTTTTCGGATTTTTTCACCGCCTCAACCCTAATCTAGAATTAAACTAGCTGAACTGACTTTGTGAAGTCTGAAACCCACTCAGTGCTGCTTGCAGCTTTAATGTTGGGTCATTATAACTACTTGCTTCTGTTGACCATAGAAAGTTTGAACCTTCAGTCCCTACTTGCAACTACATTTTTGCATTTTGTTGCCAAGTTATTTTAAATACAAGGATGCATGGCTCAACATCATGATCATCTTTCATCTATCCGCTCCACTGTTATTTACCCTGTTGGCAGTCTTTTGTCATGCACATGCATATTGGTAAAAAGCTGATTAGAAACCAGCTTAAGTGTATACATGGCAGTGAACTGGGGTTCTCAAGGAAAAATCTAGGTTTCCTTAATCCCCCACCCAGATTAAAGAAACCAGGTGTCTCCTTTACATGACCTTTAAAAATCAGTTTAGTGGTGAAAGCTGACTGTAACCTGATTATACTCAAGTGAATGTAAACACACTGACTGAAACAGTAGAGCCAGTGGTGTTAAGTACTTACCGTGGTGCTGGTGCTTGTCACTGCCGTTGCTGAGGAACTCCACGTTGTATTTGGATCCGTCTACGCCCAGCAGGTCCTGCTGTTGCCTTACTATCTCTTCCAGAAGACGGGAGTTGTTCTTCCGAAAAATACCTGGGTGAGAAGGCAGGAGAGGATGATAAATACATCGTTCAATCCAGAATAAAATGAAAAAGACATTTTTTATTTATTTTGCTGAGATGCTGGAGGTGAAAGCAGCAGAGGATGAAACACTGCAGCTCTGACCAGCTGTGGTTAGACACATAGGCACAGTTCCCACAAAAGTATGGAAGTGCTAAATTAAATGATCAGGTGTCCTGTTTATCCACAATCAGAAAGAACAGCTCTAACATGCACCACCGACTCAAAGTCTAAAGTACTTGTCCATATCACGTATTTAAAGATGATTCCCCTCAGACAGATGCATCAGTTTTAAAAGAGAAGACAGGAATAGGGCAATATTACAGGGGAGAGTCTTTCACTTCATTCATAGGGGTGAGCATGCAGAAAAGAGAATATATTATGAAAAACAGGCTTGGGTGGCATCAAGGTATTACAGTATACCATGGTATTTAGTAATCTCTAAGGTATAGTTTTCAATACCACCAAAAATGCAGACGCTTCTCACTCTATTAAACTGATATGGAGATGGATTCTGTATCTGGGTATTGTAGCGCATGGCACGCGCCATTTAAGGTCAGCGTCTACTGGTAAAACAGATAACTGAGCTGAGAAATATGGTGACTGCAAGTGGTGGGGATAACGTTAGAGGACTAGTAAAAAAGAAAAATGCCGTATAGGTCTCATAGCTAATTAATTAAATATGACTATAAATGGAATAATGAAAATAATGCCACATTTAACTTTATCTTGAGTTGACTTCTTCCAAATATAAAAGCAGTTTACCAGCCACATGATTTTTATTTAACTGCCAGTCTGCCACGACAACTTGCACATCATCTCGCTTTGGGCCACCAATGTGTCATATCTGCCGCGGCAACAAGTGTCATCCAGTGAGAATCTATGAGGGAAGGATGCTTATTTCCTATGCCTGTATAATCCTGTGGGCCATAAGTATTTGAACCCAGCAAGACTTGTCTAAGTTGGCTAAATGCATATTAGACACACAGTACTGTAGGCTATGTCATACATGTTACAATGACTTCTATCACCAGCAACTCAGCTTTATAATATCATCATATTTCATATACCCTGAAGAAATGTCAGGAAGGTATGACAAATATAGACACTACCCAAGCCTTGTAGATATTTAAAGTATAAAGTGATAAAGCAGGGGTTTACATGTCCAATTTGCATTTCTGTTTTAGCCCAGCTAATGGATATCACAGCTTGTGTTCTAAACTGGGATCGTGTCCCGGCACCATCTGAACTATGAGTCTCTGGAAGAGGCTGGCACAAGTCAGACTGTGTGTCTCAGGAAAATAATTTAGATCCAAATAATATCAGATTTCAACAGGCTAGGCCCAGTAATGAAGTCACATTTCTGTTTCTCACAAAATGAGCAGTGTCTGCTTAACTTTACAGCTGAGGAACATAATGTGGAACAAACTAATATAACCCTGTGCAGTCACATGACGTTACTGAAATAAGACGGGGGAGGGGAGGATCATTTCTTACTGTATACAGCTGTTAAACATTATGAAAGTCACACAAAGTTATCATATCAAACTAATCAAAAACAATGGGGCGGATGAAAACCTTGAGATAAGAAAATAAGTGTAGTTTAAACAGGATATTATAGGAATTTTCTCTGTGCACCTGAGCCATCTGGATTATATTACAGTTTTGCACACTGTTGCATTTTAAGACACTTTCATAGTGCTGAATTTACTTTAATACACATCAATAAGACATTAGGACAGTCTGTCCCTGCCAGCTGCTGCATGCTGTACAAATCTGGAGGATGAATTTTGAATGTGAGGAATGGAGAGTACGAAAATAATGTAACTTAGCAGCAATTTTATAGAAAGGTTAATTAAAATGGGAGCCTTTATTCGGCCAGCAGAGACACCGAAAAGAGGCGGATGGAAAAGGTGAAGTGTAAACGTTTACCGTGGTTATCATAGACGCTGACATATGATATACCGACAGCCATACACCACACCACCAGGTTTGCTATGTCCGTATAGCTCGGCTCTTCTTCCGCTACCAACAGGCCGATGTGAACCGGCAGCTTCTCCAGAGACCTGCCGTCAGACAGCCACCGGGAGCGGCGACTAGCAGTGCGGTTTCCAGTTACCGGGTTAGCATTAGCATCGGGGTTCTGATTCAACTTCTTCTGGTGGTCCGGGAACCCAGCCAAGGCTACCGGCAGCAGCAGAGCGGCCATCGCCCTCTCCCACAGCCGACCCTTCCAGCTCCGAAGCCGGACACGGAGCCAGGAGACGAGCGCTCTGTTGATGTGGACCAGAACTAGCAAGAACCGCCATAACAAGCCGTACAGCAGCGCCATTGGTGTCCTTATTCCTTGTCGGTAGGGTCTTAAAGGGCAGTAGTCAGAATTAGCAGTGCAGGCGCTTTACTCCTCGGTATTATCTGCCTGCTAAACCTGTTTCATCGTTGCCTGAAGCTCTGTCAGCCAGCCGCCATCTTCCTTTCTCGTTGGCAACCCCTGACCTGTGAACCCTGACCGTCATACACGGAGCCCGCTGATTGGACGAAGGAAGAGTGACGTGCTACTACAACCGACTGAACAAGACGTCAAACCAGGCCATTAAACACGTACTGTCCCTGTCCCTGATCATATAATTAAGATTATTAATCAAAACAATTTTAATTTTATTTGGAAAAATAGACATCATTATATTAGGAAGAATGATGTCATTAAATCTTTGGAAGAAGGAGGTTTGAATGCAATTGATTTCGATCCCATGAATGGCTCACTAAAGCTGAAGTGGTTGCAGAGTTTTATCAAACAGTATGAAAATTTTTGGTTTAATCTTCCTACGAAGTTGTTTCTGGATTTTGGGGGTGTGGAATTTTTATTGAAGTGTGATTTTGAAATAAGTAAACTGCCAGTCAAACTTTCCAAATTTCACCAACAGGTCCTCCATTATTGGAAATTAATAT
>NC_065517.1:9367374-9368659 GCF_006386435.1 Epinephelus moara | reverse complement strand
GCTATGTGTGGTATTTATTCAGTTTTGGGAAATCACGATGTCTAGAAAGCATCAGTGGCTGCAGCTGACAGGGATAGCTAACGTTAACACTAGCAGCAAAGCTAACATCGGGATCGTCATCCGTTAAAAGCCTCCCAAAGCTAACATCGGGATCGTCATCCGTTAAAAGCCTCCCGCTGTCGGATACGACATGAAACTACTCCAGTTAGGTCAATCATGTTGTAACTAAGACATCCACTGGAAAAAAATATTTTTTTCGCGGGCCACTTTGTGAGTTGAGTGAGTTATTACAGACACGGCTAACAGCTAACGGTTAGCCCAGCTAATCTAGATAACCATGTTATTAATTACACCCAGAGAAAATACTAATGTTTGTTCAGTCATTGTGTTTATAGACTTTACAAAAATCAGATTAGTCTAAACGGTGATATAGTGACGTGAAAAATGTGATCTATACATATATATAGCTAAACTCAGCAAGGTAAACAACAAGGCGATTCCCATTTACACAGTGGTCAGAGTGCTGGACCGGAAGTGTCGCACAAAAAAACGGAAGCTGGCTGCGTTCTGTTTTGCCTCCGTGTTTCCGTGAAAAATAAGGTGGATACAGTCTATGATGGGTTCCCTTCAGTTTTTAAAGAACTGTCACCCTACAAAAATTATCATTATTAGCTCTAAACATATTTTTTTTATATTTATATAATATTTATATTATGAATAAACACACATCAGAAACATCTTAAACTAAAAAAAAAGTATTCTTTTAAAATTTTACATAGTAGTTACCCAGCTAAGGAAGTGTTGGAGAGATTTAAGCTAAGTATAGATTATACATACGCTTTCTGTAATTCAAATAGACAATATTTCATTTGTTCTTTCACTGTGAGCATTCAAGTTTATCTTGTACAGATATGCAGACTTTATAAGTAGGAAAATGGACACTAATATGCAGTTCATGTACCGTAAAACTTCATTTATTAGCCCAGGGTATTGTTTGCTTAAATCACTGAAATCAAGACAGGCCTTTAAATTCTTTCACATAATACTGTTGCTCAGCAAAGATGGACAATACAAATGAATCATTTATTTAAACCAGTATGAATATTATAAATGTAAAAACTAGGCTTCAGATTATGGGGTGCCGTTTGTAAAGTGTCTCACGCTGAAAACAACATTAACATTTTGCCACATTTAGCTTCAAACAATGTTTAAAAAAGTGTTGTGAATTTTTTAACGTCACCTTTTACCACATTTACATCAATATTTGTTAACTTAGAAATATATT
>NC_065517.1:9355954-9366080 GCF_006386435.1 Epinephelus moara | reverse complement strand
TTAGATTTAATATTTAGATTTAGATTTAGCATTTAGATTTATATTTATATTTAATATTTAGATTTAACATTTAACATTTAGGTGCCACATTTAATATTTAGATTTAAATATTTAATATATTTCTAAGTTAACAAATATTGCTGTAAATGTGGTAAAAGGTGACGTTAAAAACATTGTTTGAAGCTAAATGTGGCAAAATGTTGATGTTATTTTCAGCGTGAGCCACTTTACAAACGGCACCCCATATCAGATAACATATTAATATGAATCAAATATAAATCATTTGATCTAGCTCAGACAGACAGCGGATCCGAGAGAGAGTGAGTTATTGTACTCAAGGATTACGGCGCCTGGCATACTGACACAACACCATTTTATCCTATTAAAACAAAACTCACAACTTGGATTAATTTTCATGAAAAACCCTTTTGATTGTTTTGATTTGAGGACCCTTACAGACTAAAGTAATATGAATAACTTATGGGGTAATTGAGGAATGGACACATAATCAGAGGTAGCCAAAACATACTTTTATACATCTGAAGAACTTTCATAAAAAATGAACTTCTTGGCAACCAGACCAGGGGTCTGTTTGAGACAGGCATTTATTTAATTTTAATTTTATATACTTTATTAATCCCCGAGGGGAAATTCAATTTTTCACTCTGTTTGTCAATTACACACAGGTCCGAACACACACATGCACAAACAGGACCTATACATGCACTAAGTGGAGAGATGTCAGAGTGGGCTGCCCATGACAGGCGCTCAGAGCGGTTGGGGGGTTCGGTGCCTTGCTCAGGGGCACCTCGGCAGTGCCCAGGAGGTGAACTGGCACCTCTCCAGCTACCAGTCCACGCTCCATATTCCAAGTCCCTATGGACTGAGCTACTGCCGCCCAAATCAATATTTGTCAAAATGTGTAGCCACACCAGGCTAGTAAAAGGGACTAGGCGTTTAATTGGGACTAAGCTTTTAACTGAAGTTTTACGGTATTTGATGTAATGTTTTATTTTGTGTTCTATGGGATGGATAGCAATATCACCTACAGTATATTATTCAGCTTCTGATCATTCTTGGTGCATTTCATATCCACAAACTGAATAAGTCCTGTTTTAATGGGTTTATTGTTGAACTCAAACAGCATGGTGCCTTGCTAGAGGATGTTAAGAACAAAAAAGCTACAGAGACTTTAAGTATTTTAAAGGAGGTACATTTTCTTAGAACTCTGAAAGGACTTAATAGGAATAAACTTTTAATATCTCTGTCATGATGTTGTTTTCTTGTATGACAATTGTTGTAGCCTATACCTCTTTGTTATAAATAAAGTGTTTTAAAATAAAAATAAAAACATAATGTGTTACATTTTATGTGATCATTAAAGTGGAAAACCATCTCAATTAAGAATTTCAATATTTTATTTCCATGGCCAAGGAAAGTTTAATCAATTTATATTTGTGAACATGACTTACTCTCTCTCAAAGGCAGAAACCAGAGAAGCAGGCTAAGTCTCAAACCTTTGTGGACAATCTCAATCTTAAGACCTATTTCTGTTCAAATGCTGATCTAATGACGTTCAAATTCTGTGAAGCTTTACTTTACTCTGTATCCATTAATTTCAGATTATTTGATCCGGAACAAGTTGAGAGAAGCTAGTTTGTGAGGGAGAAAGACAGTGCAGCCGCTCACTCGTTCACTTCAAAGAGCCTGTCAGGCTTGTTGTTTATAAAGGGCGTTGCTATGGCTACACCAAACTTTATATCTGCGGAGTCTATTCTGGGTCCATGTTACAATATCCAGATCACACACACACACACAGACACTCAGCAAAACAAAAAAAACAAAACGAAGAATGAACCGCATCTTTGAACCGGCTCTTCAAAGTGAACGAGAGCCAAAGAACTGGCGTGAACGATAAATCCCATCACTAGTAATTTCTTCCCTGGTGGCAAAGGAGTGTGTGGCTAATCTACTCTTTAGATTGTGCCCCAAAGACGTTGAATCAACTAAGGTTCTCTGTCAGGAGCCAGGAACAGCTCAACGCTAAATGACTCATTGATTTTACCATGGGTGAAAGTTCTGTGCATGAACAGACTTTCTTCTTACAGTCACAGCAGGCTAGGGACTGACAGGCAGCTGCAGATGATGGAGAGATGAACAGTGCACACACTACGCTGCACGAACTGTGTCTGAAAGTTGTGTGTGTGAGAGAGAAAAGCCATTTCATATTCCAATATTGACTCCTAATATGTTCATCACTTTAATGTGTCTGCTGGTAAAGGTGGAGCTCACTGTAATGACTTTATATAGTGCTGAGTAGTTTAATCTATAATAATACATCATCATTTATTAGTTGATTATATGTTGTATTAATAATCTGATTCTTCAAAGCAACTAAAGCTGTCAAATAAATGCAATGGAGTAAAAAGTGCAATACTTGCCTCTGAAAGAGGAGTAGAAGTACCTCAAGATTGTACTTACGCACAGTATTTGAGTAATTGTACTAAGTTACATTCCCCCATTTTTAACATAAATGAAACTCTTGTCAATTAATGTTTGACAATAGCAGTTGCAATTCTGTTTCTACCTAAAACTCATACTAATTACTAACAGCTACTAATGTTTTTACATCATAATTAATCTGGAAAGTAGCCTCAATGAAATTTTTAAGGTACGCATTTCAATGTTTTTCATGATTTTGAGCTTGTATATATAAAAAGAAAAATCCAGGGGCCTTGGATGTCTTCAAACCCCCCAAAAATGCCCCTTTAGCTTTAGATAAAAAAAAAATAAAACTGTGCACATTATAGCTTACAGTTGTAAAAAATAAAATAAAAACGGTCACATTAACCCATATTAACAGTAGTCTTTGGTGACCAACCAACATCTCTTACTGCCCTCCATTCAAAGCAGTCTAGAACCTGCATACAGTGTTCCTGCTAAGATTCATAGAAGGCTTCTTGAAAGGCAGACAGGTAGAGCTGGATGAATGTCACGTTTTCACCACAAGAGGGCAATGAAGCCTGTCTGCTGGCCTCCTCCCCAACAGGAGCAGAGGAGTGGATACACTCAGACACACCATTCAAAGACTCGTCACTTGGTGACAGCAAAAGCCACTGCATGTTAGAGTCAGGGGGGCATGTGTACCTCCCGTAATACTTTTATAAATAGCTTGAGTCTTCGTGGAAAGAATATAAGGATTTTGAGTACCTGCATTTTTCACCTTGATGTTTTGATGTTAAATATTAGTGAGGTGCTGCTGACAAATAGTTTTGGGATGTATTTGTGAGGATGATCTATCATGCTGTCCTTTAGACCCTTAATGTTTGTTTTTGCCTTATTCAGTAAAGTTAGACAGGACTTGGTGTCAGTGTGTGATGTCACCATATTTCATACATACTTATGAGATTATATAGTCCTCCTCCAGAGCACCCATCAAGTAAACTAAAGGGATTTACTCACCTTTTTTAAAAAATATTTCTTCGAGCCAAGACGACATATATTTTAGATATCAGACTTAACAAAAGAAAAGCAAACACTGTGAATGAACCACAAGAAACATGTATAGATTTTCAATGATCTGATCTTTATTATGTCTTCAGAAGGTATTGCATTCAACTTGCTGCTTCCCAACACCAAATGTCTTTATCTCTGTGTGTTAATGCATTTAAAGTCAGCGTCAGATCATTTCAGAATAAAGAAGCAGAGCATTTTAATATTAGACTGCAGCCTGTAAGACTGTCACTGTTGAAACAGGTTGTGGGATCAGTCTCTAAAAAGGTTCCAGGGGGTCCTCTTTGGTTTTGTTCTGCTGTACACCTTTCAGTGATGGAGGTACTCTCTCCGGGTGTTGAATCCCAGTCACACGAGCGACATACAGATGAATGTAGTCGGTTTCTCCAACTTGAACCTGCAAAAAAAAAAAACAGAAGAAAATTGGACATCCAAAAATATATATTCATCTGGATCTTTTGATGCTGAACAGTGAAGATCTTCACCATCAGGGATGTTTATAACTGCTGTTTACTGTCCTGCCATGAATTCTAAGTGTCATAGGTCAAACTGGATGTCACAATTATTCAACATGTATATTATACAAAGACACACATCTGAGGCAGTCACAATATTATTTACCTTGATGACGAAGTGTTCTCCTCCACACAGACTCTTATTCCTGTATTTCACTGCTTTGTAATCTGCAAAGCTTTGGCCTGTTGTTTTCTCCACCTCTCCCTTCACCTGTGTATGAATGGAATTAAATATGAGGTCAATCCAGACTGAAATGCAAACCAGAGAGTTGTGTGAGGAGGTTATGAAGAATGAAGAGAGACTGAAGCTCACCTTATCACAAAATTCCTGAGTTCCCTCATCGGCATCCTTTGTCTCGCTCCATGCAAATAAGTCCCCTGGCCCACCTGAAGACATGTTGGCGATTGTTTCACAGTCCGTTAAAGTTAACCGAGAAGTCAACTGTCTGCTTACTCATTACAGTTTCACCTGTTATCACATATGCTTGTATTTATAAAGAGTAACCGCCCCTGAAGAAAACCTGACAGGTAGCTTCACTACATGTTGGGTGGAGCTGAATATGTAACCACAGCCTTCACATGAATTTCTCTCTCATTAATTTCTTTCCAAATTTTAGCTGAGGATTTAAAAAAAGGCTGTTTCAAATCTTATGATTCAGATTTTTATTGTGTCGTCCAGATCTGAAATTCAAATATTATATTATTTTGATGAGTAATATGCTTCGGTTTGCCTTCGTTCCTTTTCCTGTCTTTCTTTCTTTCTTTTCTTTTTTGGAACCTTGATTTCCATTTTTTGGGCGGGAAAGACGACTGAGTATTGGTCCTCAAGCAGCATGAGGAGTCAATCACTCAGCTCTAGCTTTGTTTAGAGACGAATCAAACTAAACCAGTTTGCACCTTTAAGGGGTGACAGTGGTCTGAAAGAGCCTCCAGTACTTTTTTCCACAAAGTTCAGTCTTTCAACCAATTTATGCTGCTGATTTTAGATTAGTTAACAGACAGAAACAAACTTTTCAAGGCCCCCCTCCAATTGGGGCCCGGGGTAATCAGTCCCACGTTTCCCCCCTGCTTTCCTTGGAACTGAAATAATGTTGTTGTGATTTGGCAGATTGCTGTTTGGATTACTGCCGTGCATGCAGCATCTTGTTTCTTGGTGTTAACCAATTATAGAGGCCAGTAACATGGTGCTGTGTGTGGTGATCCTGATTTGCCTGTTTTATAATTATTCTGCCAACTTTGTTCAGCTTTGGCTGCAGCAGCAGCAGCAGCACCAGAGGCAGACACACCTGTTCCCTGATATCTGGAGAGTCTCGACTATATTGTTAGATTATTATACTGATGTTATTATGAAAAAAATATCATAAACTCACTGCTGAGTAGCCTCAAAAACCCACAGGTAAACACACAAAGCAGTAATTATATAAGGTTATGGAGTTATGATATGAATATTTTAAAGTAAGCTTGAATTACATGCTATAATGTGGTATTCTAATAAGTACAGTATTTTCTGCTTTGTGCACTTTTTTAAATCAAATTTAGCCTGATATATCTGGGTGAAAAGTTGTGTGGATTTGAATAATGTTTAACAGCACAGCATTAGTTTGTAAGGACAAGCCCACTGGCAGGTCTGTGGTTGAAGAGGTTCATAATAGTGAGTTGTACCCTCCATGTATTACACAGTAAAATATTATGTCAGTATGGAACTCCTGATTTTCCAAACATATAAAGCAGACTGAGACAGCTTCAGACAGGCAGTGTAATCTGAAGGTCATGCCAACAGCAGCCATTTAGCTGGCACAAAATTTGTGTTCTTGTGCAACCTTTTTCTTCACACATCCTGCCAACTGAAACCATACGCCCAGGCCTGCAGCTGTATCCCACATCAGCTTACACATTTCTCTGTGCTAAGTTCACTTTTTATAAACCTGTCAGACACTTTTCTTTACTGACATTCATCTCAGCACAACAATTAATCTAACGTCCAAAATGCACTGAAGCAACCGAATCACATCTCACGATCAAGTCAGGTTTCAGAGCACTGACAACATTTGTCTCCTAACACTAACACTTAATCACTCATTACACAACTATAAAAACACTAACAACCTGTAGCATTACAATATCTGTCACTAGTGTCTTGCGACAATATTGTAGGGTTGACTATCAAACAGGCGGCACGGTGGTGTGGTGGTCAGCACTGTCGCCTCACAGCAAGAGGGTTGCCGGTTCGATCCCAGGTGTGGGAGCCCTTCTGTGTGGAGTTTGCATGTTCTCCCCGTGTCAGCGTGGGTTGTCTCCGGGTACTCCGGCTTCCTCCCACAGTCCAAAGACATGCAGGTTAATTGGTGACTCCAAATTGTCCATAGGTGTGAATGTGAGCGTGAGTGGTTGTCTGTCTCTATGTGTCAGCCCTGTGATAGTCTGGTGACCTGTCCAGGGTGTACCCCACCTCTCACCCAGTGTCAGCTGGGATAGGCTCCAGCCCCCCCCGCGACCCTCAAGAGGATAAGCGGTTAGAAAATGGATGGACTATCAAACAAAATCAAATATTTCCATTAACTACCACAACTTGTGGTCAAATTAATATTTGTTTTCAATCAATCACTACACAAAAGACAACAAAATACAGCTATCAGTATGAACCTGTCTACCTTGCAGTAATTTGTGCTTTATGCCGGTGCTATTTTTTGATACTTAATTATACATAATTATAGTGTATACCAAAGAAAAGGAAAGCGAACATGTCATAGCATGAACTGTGTTCTTTCTTTGTGACTCTGTGCCGGCGATAGCCATCGCCGAAGGCATTATGTGTTTGGGTGGGCCGTCCGTACGTTCCATTGTTGTGACCACAATATCTTAAGAATGCCTACTGGGAATTTCTTCAAATTTGAAGTGATGTAATTTTATATCCAAAAGGTCAAAGGTTAACTTCACTGTGACATCATAATGTTTTGTGTGCAGGTTTTCCTGTGTCTTTCAACTGTTGTTGACATGTAAAGGCCCTGACACACCAAGCCAACAGTCGGCCATTGGTCAATGTTAGGCCGTCGGTGAGCATCGGCCAGCTTGGTCGCTGCGCTGTGTCCCGCAATGTTGTTCCTCGTCAGCCCCAGTCACCTTTCTTTTTGGCTGATTCAGCATGTTGAATCAGTGACAGCGGAGCCCATAGGTGAATGACATCACTCTTCCTTGATTTTGAGATGCACCAGCAGTATCATTAAGCATGTCTCAGCAATTGAGAAACTGTAAAAATGTCATAATTCTGGAAGGACTATTTATTTTCTTTGTTTATTTGCACTTCTGAGCATGAGATGGAGTATGAGTGTTGATTATTAAAAAAATATGTTACATACAGGAGTACATGTTTAACTTATATTTACTATTTATTTCAACACCCTTACAGTCATGTAGACAAGGGCATCAGTTCATCTGAACATTGGTGGGAACTCATATTAAGTGGGGATTTCTGGGTGTCCTCCCCCTGGAAATTTTGAGCATCAATCCCTTACTTTCCTGCATTCTGGTAAATCTTTCTGCATCAGTTTATGGTGGAAATGTCTTGATGGTGCTCTGACACACAGACACACTCTGAGTACAATTTCTGCATCAAAGTCCTTCAGTTAAATATGAAATCCACAAAGTGCTGAAGAGAAAAAGAGTCTTTTGGAGGGAAGTTTGATTCATTTACATTAAATTCAGCCTCCTACAAACATGTTTCTTTTCTACATGCCTTATTGCAGGGTTGTTTTTTTCTTGTTATATTCCCATCAGAACCCTTTAATTTAACATGTGATCCAATTAACATTTGCTTTACTTCCTGCTGCTTCAGAATATCCTTTTTATAAATTCAATCCACTGCCTGAAAATTGTAAACGATTAGGCTTTATATAAGAAAAAACACAAGAATTCTTATAATTTTCTTTTAAATATGCTTTGAATATTCTTAACGAATCCCAGAGAAAAGACACGTGCAGCAGCTGCAGCTCAGCATTCTTCCCCTCCTCCTTCTGTGCTCTTTGGGCACATAATGTTCCTGCAACACCAAACCACATGTCAGATTTCTTTAAGTGAATGATCAGAACCAGGATGTGAGAGACGTAAACATTATTTCAAGTTAAGTTTTGGTTTATAAGGACACATCGAGGTGGAAAAGCAATTCAGCATTTGTCTCCGCATACACCAAGCAGTTGGTAAATTCGAATCTGGCAGGGAGTTGGAGGGAGACAGTGTGATTTTACACCACAGTGCCCTATTTGGTTTAAACTTAAAAGTGGGTTTTGCCTAAGTTAGTCTATATTGAGATATTTTTATAGTTATTTAATCTCACAACACTTACAAACAATTGCTGAGGCTTAGGGCAAACACTCTTGTTACCTGGCTGTTCATGACAGCAGGTCAGGGAGGCGTGATGCTGCTCTGCAGGGTGCTCAGTTTAACTGTGATGGCTGTGACAACAAGCAAAGTCAAAGAGGGAGTGGCAGGAGCTCCTGCAGACTTGTAGAATTAAAAGTCAGATGCAACACGCTTTTAGTTGGGAATTGGGCCCAACTTAAAAAAACTAAAATCAGAAAAAGAAAAAAACAGAACAAACAAACAAAAAAAATGTCTAGCAAAAGGGCACTTATTTGGCCAAAGGCATCAAAATAATCCCGATCTTTGATTTTTGGCATGCTTCTATATGAATTTTGGTTCATGATATATGAAAAAATAAGAGATACTTCAAAGAAAATAGTGATAGATATTGTAATGCTACAGGTGTTTTTGAGTGATAAAGTGTTCAGGAGACAAATGTCAGTGTTCTGATACCTGAGTTGATCCTGATGATGAATGTCGGTGAAGAGAACTGTCAGACCAGTTTTGAAAAAGTGAACTCAGCACAGAGAAATGTGAGTTATGAAAAAAGAAATAAGTGTTGCTGTACTTTCTGTGGAATCTGATGTGGGATATAGCTGCAGGCCTGGGCGTAGGAGGGCCTGAAATAAAAAAAAAATAAAAAAATCTATACTCCTCTCTCTGCTCTCTATCTTCCTCTCCCTCTCTCCTCCTCTCCATCCTCCTCATGAATATTTCACTATTTCTTGAACTCTGCAGACAAAACAATTAATTGATTTGAATGATTAATTACAAGCAACAAAGTCATAAGTAGAAAATCTGTCAATGGAACAAGTGAAAATATGCACCAAAAAAGTGAGAATTCATTTGCACCAAGTCAAAATTGTCTCATTTTAAGTATAATGAGATATTTTTGACAAGAGTTCAAACAAATGCTCTGGTAAGATTTAGAGGTTTTGCAGTGTAACATGCAGTGTAACATTTTTATTTTAATTTATCATTGTTGCAGGCCTAAAGTGATTCTTACATGTGCACTTTTTTTTAAACAAAAATGTAAACATTAGATACATAGATACAACAACACAACCCTTTCAGCTAGTTTTGCTCAGTTTATTTTATTCATGGATAAAAGAAAAGAACAATCCAATATGAACACAAAAGTTCACACATCTTGAATGAAAGGGAGCAGAAAGAAGAATCTTATTTAATCTGCCCCTTTATCACAATAAATCAATTTACAAGTAGCAGAATATAAAAAACAGACAAACTGACAAACAAAATATACAAAATAAATAAAACAGCTGCCGGCCAACACAGCCACTCACATTCCTTTTTGGTTCCCGAGTTACATTTTAGTTCATACAAATCAAAGAAGAACACATTTATTATATTTCTTTAACATACTGGCTTTAAAGTTTCTATGTTCAAATTGTTCCATTTTGATGGTAAAGATTTCTTACCCTTGCACTACAGTTTGGAAGAATGATTTTGTACATGCATGGAGGTAATCTCAAGCATTCCCCATTTGATTTATATCAACATTTAACATTAGGAGTATTACATATGAAACTAATTCACCAGATGATTGAAACCCACACAGTTAAAAGTTTCCTTTGTAACAGTTACAGCCTTTAAGTCCAATTAAGTCAAACCATACTAAATCATAACCTGTACAACAGCTATTTTATCTAAGATGTCATGCACTGTCACATTTCTCCATGACACATGAAATATGCTGATATTGTTTATAAAATAAAGAAATA
>NC_065517.1:9240706-9348690 GCF_006386435.1 Epinephelus moara | reverse complement strand
TTACCAGAAATAAGGTCAGGAGCATGTGTGTAGATGATAAAACACCTCAGAGCCAATATGGCTGCTGAATGACTGATTAGCAGTGCTTGATAGCCGCGTTAGCTCACAATATACCTTTCACAATAATACTATGGAGCCCAAGAGACATCAAAACGTTGCAGGGAAAGGCTGGTGATATTCTATATTTTTACTACTGTCACAAATTCACATNACAATAATACTATGGAGCCCAAGAGACATCAAAACGTTGCAGGGAAAGGCTGGTGATATTCTATATTTTTACTACTGTCACAAATTCACATGTGCAACTAAACCCAAACTAACAGTGACTGTATGTATCTACTAACACAGTGGTTCCCAACTGGTCCAGCCAGGGGGTCCAGATTTCTCTTTAGTCATTTGTTCAAGGTCCACACAATTAAATATATTCAGTGTCATACTTGCATTTGGCCATGTCCTTGGCCTAGTTTGCTGTCTCTGTTAAGTAGCTGTCCGTTAGTCACTAACTCTCCAGCAGGAAACCGCACTTCAAAATAAAAGCTCTGTGCCAAAAATTCACTGTACTTCAGAATAAGGTGTGTTTTTTACAAACTTCACACATTTGCGAGTCACTTGTGGTCCATTCAGAACAAACCCGAGGCCCACTTTTGGACTTTGACCTACCAGTTGGGAAACACTGTCTGTACTAATAAGTATTGCATAGCTGCCAACTGTCACGTATTCACCGTGAGAGTCAAGCAATCGGTTGATTTCACACGGTCGCACGCCACGCATCCAATTTCTCACTCGACAAAAAAAAGTGCTGGTAGTCGTTCCACTTGACATGCTGCTGTTTTGTGCTATGACCTATTTAAGTACTGGGATTTGTTATTTACTTGACAACGCCTGATCTATTATTAAAAATAGATGTTGCCTTGGCTGAAACAAAGGGTCACAAATAAATTTAAGGTTTTCAGGAAGTTTGTTTACTCAAATAAAATAAACTTCCTAAAAAGGAAGACGAAAGTTGCTGAAATCGACACTTTTGAGAAAAACAACCCGCCCAACCAGTTTTAACCGGTTTGACGGGGCTTTCCAGGGGTCTTTCAGGGTTCATGTGACTCAGAAGTGATGTTGTGACATGTATTAATTAGAAAAAATAAGAGTAGTTCTATGATTGGTTAAAAACTTAAGAAAGTGAGCAAGAGAAAGAGAGAGAGACCGAATATTAAGGTCAGTGCCCGAGCCTTTTGGATTCAGTTCTTGGTCCGGACCACCAACTCAGATAGGTTTATTTGGATGCCAAACAAATAATAAACCGTCTTGCATTGGACTTCTGATCAGCCTCCTGGTTCGTTTTATTGGAAGCAAGTTTTACTGAATATAGATCAACACCACAGACTTTTGTTTGGTTCAAGGGCAACAAATTAAGCAGGTTACTCTTTATAAATACAAGCATATGTGATAACAGGTGAAACTGTAACGAGTAAGCAGACAGTTGACTTCTCGGTTAACTTCAACGGACCGTGAGACAATCGCCAACATGTCGTCAGGAGGTGGTACGCCAGAGGCGGACATATTTGCATGGAGCGAGACAAAGGATGCCGATGAGGGAACTCAGGAATTTTGTGATAAGGTGAGCTTCAGTCTCTCTTCATTCTTCATAACCTCCTCACACAACTCTCTGGTTTGCATTTCAGTCTGGATTGACCTCATATTTAATTCCATTCATACACAGGTGAAGGGAGAGGTGGAGAAAACAACAGGCCAAAGCTTTGCAGATTACAAAGCAGTGAAATACAGGAATCAGTGTCTGTGTGGAGGAGAACACTTCGTCATCAAGGTAAATAATATTGTGACTGCCTCAGATGTGTGTCTTTGTATAATATACATGTTGAATAATTGTGACATCCAGTTTGACCTATGACACTTAGAATTCATGGCAGGACAGTAAACAGCAGTTATAAACATCCCTGATGGTGAAGATCTTCACTGTTCAGCATCAAAAGATCCAGATGAATATATATTTTTGGATGTCCAATTTTCTTCTGTTTTTTTTTTTTGCAGGTTCAAGTTGGAGAAACCGACTACATTCATCTGTATGTCGCTCGTGTGACTGGGATTCAACACCCGGAGAGAGTACCTCCATCACTGAAAGGTGTACAGCAGAACAAAACCAAAGAGGACCCCCTGGAACCGATCCCACAACCTGTTTCAACAGTGACAGTCTTACAGGCTGCAGTCTAATATTAAAATGCTCTGCTTCTTTATTCTGAAATGATCTGACGCTGACTTTAAATGCATTAACACACAGAGATAAAGACATTTGGTGTTGGGAAGCAGCAAGTTGAATGCAATACCTTCTGAAGACATAATAAAGATCAGATCATTGAAAATCTATACATGTTTCTTGTGGTTCATTTACAGGGTTTGCTTTTCTTTTGTTAAGTCTGATATCTAAAATATATGTCGTCTTGGCTCGAAGAAGAGAAAAACAGAGAGGACTAACAACATTAAGAGTCTACACGATATGGACAGTGGTATAAATATCAGTACACCGTATGCCTTTATTAATTATCTCATGTGTTTCACCTGTGTCTTCTTCCACTCACCTGTGTGTAGTCAGTGACTGACGAGTGTATTTAAAGCCCAGTGTTTCGCCCGTTCAGTTTCTATGTTGTCATTGTCGCCCTCGTGTGTTCATGCTTTCCAGCCTTTTCCTTGTGTTTGATTCCATTTTTGACTCTGCTTGGATTTATGGACTTTTTTGTGTGATTTCCCTGAATGGACTTTTCTGCCATCAGTGACTGCCCTCATGTGTTTGGCTCCGACCTCCTTAGTAAATTGCCGTCTCTTGTATTTTTGTACTTATTTGCATGCCTAGTTATTTAAGTTTTTTAAGTTTAATTTTGAAATCTTTAATCTGACTCTTTCTCCTTGACTGCTGTAACACTGGAATTTCTCAATTATGGGATCAATAAAGGTGTATCTTATCTTATCTTAAAGATTTGGATTTGATAAACTGTTCTTGGTGTTTTGCGTTTTCCTATGCAACTGGGTCCCAGTTTTGTACTTGATCATTTCATCTAAAACTATAAAAATACACTATAGATCAGATATTATGACATCTACTGATAAAGCAGTGGTATTTGACGAAATGCGAGTGAGAACGGGCTGGTAGAAATGCAACTATCTGTGGTAGGTTTGAAGCAAAATATGAAGCTCTGCCTTTAAATATTGTCCAATAAACCCTCGACATAATTTCCTCTGACTTTTATACATGTGAACATATCAGCTGTCACTGTAACATTCGTCATGTCTCCAGATTTCCATGTTGAAAAAGTTCAAGCGCCTCAACTTAATCCAGCACAATATAGTCAAGTTCTTTTGCTGCTTCAACGCGAGCCATGGAAGGGCACTAGTTTTTGAGATGTTAGACATCAGCATGTACGACTACATGTGGAAGACCAACGGTGCCTCGATGTGTTTGAGTAACGTCAGCGCCATCACCCAACAGGTATGAACACAGCCCCGTCCAATGTACAGCACAGCCCTGAACACTTCAGACTGTGGTACGTTCTCTGAACTGTATCTCTGACCTTGTTCTTGCAGCTGGCCAAAGCGCTTAAGGCACTGAAAGGCATCGGAGTGATCCACACAGATTTGAAACCAGACAACATCATGCTGATGGATCACCAGACACGACCCTTCAGAGTCAAGCTCATAGACTTTGGCTTGGCCATACCAAGGTCTAAAGCCAAGCAGGGCAAGCTTCTGCAAAACTGTTTCTTCAGGTAAGGTCTATAGGATCACTGATTATTGTTATCATACTGGAGTGAGTTTATAGTTAACCAGTTTCACCAAAATAAAGTAGCTTCATGTCCATACTTGCTGTTGCTGTTCATCTAGTTTAGTTTAGATGTTCCCTCTATGTGCTTTAAATCCTTAAAATATGACACTGTGATGCTTTTCTTCCACATTCAGAGCTCCAGAAATTATTTTGGGCCTTCCATTCTCTGAGGCCATTGATATGTGGTCTTTGCGTGTTCTGATGGCTGCCTTCGTCCACGGACAATTCCTGTTTCCAGGAGGAACAGAGTATGAATTCTGTGTGCTATCTACTGTAAGGTTCAGTAGATTAAATTATGGTGCATGTTCTCTTCCTGAAGGACCAGCTGGAAGTCTTTAATGGCTAATTTAGCTAGCAACTTAGAGCGCACACAAGGATAGCTTCTCTTCATAAGACGTCATACATAGGCGCGTTGTCCAGATGGAAGGCAGGCCACTGGAGGCAAAATAATCGATCAAACTGGGAAATAACAAAAGACACTTTAAATCCCCAAAATGGTAGAATGCAAAGGGGATGAGTAAAAAAAAGGAAGAAAGAAAAACACTGAGAAACAGCAGCACATGTGGATCAAAAACCTCCGTCTTTAGTCATAAGGAGAAAAAGCGTTGTGTTAAAAACGCCTCAATAGGCTCCTGTCATTTTGCAAAAGTGGCCCCCAGGCAATGCAAGTTGAGTATCCCTGGACTAATATCTGATCTATAGTGTATTTTTATATTTATACTGCTGTTTATACTGTGTATAATATCTGATCTATAGTGTATTAATATTCATACCACTGTCCATACTGGATAAAGTATCTGATCTATAACATAATGAGGTTAACCCTTAAGGCACAATACTTGAGTAAATGTACTCAGTTACTTTCCACTGGAGTAGTTTTTGTGAAGCTAGAAAAGGTCAGACATCAGTTTGAAAAAATGCAGAACACTCAGATATTATGTATGTGTTATCACCATCTGGAGGCTTTTCTACAAACTGCACAAAGTCTTGAGTATATGAAAATCTAATTCTTGACCTTCTTAATACAACCTTTTGACTAAATGATGCACATTGTAACAAACACTTCACAACAATACAATTATATTGTGTACTGTGGAAGTAGCAGTATAAGAAGTAATAATACTATTTATTTTATATTCCATTAAATTACTTATAAAGGTAATATGTTACTATATAACACTATATTATCATTGTGCTTTAATGTAATTATATCATATGTATCATTTTATTTCATACAGTTGTATTAATACTGTGCTGTGTGCAGTGGTGGGATGTAACTAAGTACATTTACTAAAGTATTGTACTTAACGTCCTCATATGAGAACATTACAGTTTGAGTTTGCTGTACCTCATTGTTTATTCTGCTTAACTGTAACTCTGTAACCAACTGTGAGTTCATTTGAAATGACATTTCGACATTTGATTTTTTTTTATATTGTTTATTCAATAGTTTTTGAGAAACATAAACATATGTATCAAACAAAAACAAGCATACAAACAAAAGTAAGTATACAAAGACTATGTAGACCTGTACAACACACAGGCACAGGCTTGTTCATGTAGGTTAATACACTGCTCAAAAAAAATTAAGGGAACACTTAATGGTCACAGTATAACACCAAGTCAGTTAAACTACAGGGATATCAATCTGTCCATTTAGGAAACAAGTGATTGTGAGTCAGTTTCACCTGCTTTGGTGCTAATGAAAGTGACAACAGGTGCAATGGAGAGACAAAAGCAAGACAACCTCCAAAAAGGGAATGGTTTTGCATGTGGTGTCCACAGACAGTTGCTCTCTCTGTATCCTTCCTGACTGATTCTTCTCTAGTTTTGTGTTCTGCTAGTGTCCTTGTCACTATTGGGAGCATGAGGTGGCACCTGCAGCCCAATCAGGTTGCACAGGGAGTCCAGCTCCTTCAGGATGGCACATCCATATGTTCAGTTGCAAGAAGGTTTGCTGTGTCTCCCAGCACAGTCTCAAGAGCATGGAGGAGATACCAGGAGAGCGGCCGTTACATAAGGAGAGCTGGACAGGGCTGTAGAAGGGCATCAACCCAGCAGCAGGACCGCTATCTGCTTCTTTGTGCAAGGAGGAACAGAAGGAGCACTGCCAGAGCTCTGAAGCCGCCACCTCTTCTTGTGAATGTGGAATTTTCCATTACTAAAATCATCCATACAAAAAATGTATTTATCCACCTCATTACTTTCAAAACACAGAAAAGTATCTTTATCTTGCAACTGAATTGTTTACCCAGTTTTTCTTAAAAAATAAAGTTGAACATCCACCCATCCTAGTGTATGTGCAGCTGGATTCTCTTGCGTCTTTTCCTAACTCCTTATGAATTCTCCTTCACATCTTTCCTTGACCGCATGTCCTTTTCCATCAAGGTCAAGGAAAAGTGGTTAGGAAAGGAGGCAGTTTTTTCCCTTTTCCTAGGGACCCTGTCTTTCTCTGTCTCTGTTTCTCTCTCCATGTTAAAGGTTTGTAACACATCTGCTGTTTAGTTTATTTGCGCATCAACAGGGAACCTCCAGCTCAACAGCTAACAAGTAGTTGTCGTACCATTTCTAGTACCACTGTCAGTACCACGGTCACAGTGAAGTGGCGGTGGGCAATGCAACTGCTTTTTTTTTATCCTTTTTGTTCTTCTTTTCTTTTTTTTTGAAGGGTGAAGAGCTGTTCTTGCCTATTTTCTCAATACGTGTTTGTGTGAATACTTTTATTTTGAATCTGAAATTAATAAAATATCATCTTTTTTAAATGTCACCAGTTTTTGGTGTTTTTTATGTATCCTAGGATATGTTAGCAAATAATATAACATAAATTCCTTTCTTTTGCAGTGTCTTGTTTTTTTGTTTTAAGTTACAACCTTGTCTACATTTCAATGATTCCTCACCAATAGACAGATACACAAAATAATGTAGTAGTGTTTCCCCTTGCATATTCAGAAGTCATGACAGAATTGTGATTTTGTTTTATTTTTTATTATTTTTATTTTTATATTATTATAGGGACGCTGAGGAAGGAAGGTCAGATTAGTGTACAGCACAATGCACACCATAAAGCAATATACAATGATCAATATACACAATCAATGCAATAATAAATCTCCATTATGCAGCAAAGCATTTGCATACTCCCATCTCAGCCATTAAAAAGTCTGTGACTCGAGTTTTAAAATCATTAATTGAAATGAAGCTCTGAAGCTTCAGAGTTTTTTGAAGTCCGTTCCAGGCTGAGGGAGCAGAGTACATGAATGCCCTCTTCCCAAACTCAGTGTGAGCTCTGGGAACTGAGGCAGATAGACAGTCCTGGGATCGCAGGCTGTAAGATGGATTGTGTGTGAAAGTGAGGTATGTACAGAGGTATGAAGGTAGTAGTCCAATGATTGCTTTATAGATGAAGATGTACCAGTGGAGAAGCCTACGAGCAGACAAGGACAGCCAACCTACCTTAGCATACAGAGTACAGTGATGGGTGTGTGATTTACAGCAAGTAATAGATCTCAATACACCATGATAAGTAGCATCCAGCATGAGCAGTGAAGTGGAACAGGCATTCATATACAATATATCACCATAGTCTAGCAACGGCAGAAAAGTTGCAGCAACAAGCTTCTTTTTAGAGATAAAAGAAAAACATGATTTATTTCGAAAATAGAAGCCCAGCCTTACCTTTAGTTTCTTGACCAAATTTTCAATGTGTGGTTTAAAAGACAAGCTATCATCTAAAATGAAGCCCAGGTATTTAAAATTAGTAACGATCTCAATAGGGACACCTTGGTATGTGTGTACAGCAGAAAGACAACAGGCTTTTTCTTTTGATTTAGTAAAGATCATCATTTTTGTTTTATCTGCATTAAGCACAAGTCTTAATTGCAGGAGTTGGGCTTCAGTTTCCTTAAAAGCAGCTTTCAAGTACTCCAAGGCCTTTTGAAAGGTCCCTGCACAACAATAGATGACAGTGTCATCGGCATAAAAATGGAAATTTGCATTTTGGACACTTTTACCCAAATCGTTTATATAGATAGTAAACAACAGTGGGCCTAAAATGGAGCCTTGTGGCACCCCCTTGTGGACAGCCGAGATATCAGAGGAACAACCATCAACTTTAACACATTGAGACCTGTCTGAAAGGTAATTAGAGGACCAGGCCACAGCTGAATCCGACAGCCCTATACTAACCAACCTATGCCTCATAACATCATGGTCCACAGTATCAAAGGCCCTAGAAAAATCAATAAAAAGAGAAGCACAATGTTGTTGTTTTTTATCTAGGGCCATAATAATATAATTTACAATTTTTGTAGCTGCTGTGACTGTACTGTGGGATTTTCTAAAACCAGATTGATAACATGATAAAATAAAATTACTATGTAAGAAGTCCTTCAATTGATCAATAACCAGGCTTTCCAGAACCTTGGCGAGGGGTGACAGGTTTGAAATTGGCCTGTATGTATTGAGGCTTGAAGGCTCACCACCCTTAAAGAGGGGAAGAACATGAGCCATTTTCTAAATTTTAGGGATTTCATTACAGATTAGTGTTAAATTATAAATATATATGTCAGTGGTTCTGCAATGAAGTCAGCAGCAAGTTTTAAATAGTATACACCGAGAACTTCATAAGGGCTTGATGTACTTCAGTAACAGTGAAGGGCCTAAAAACAAATTTACTATATGGAGGAGGCTCAGCAATATCAAGTGGGGTCTGAGTAGCAGTACACTTAAATACTTTGTCAAAAAGAAAGCCAGAAGAAACAAAATGTTTATTTAAGTAGTTGAGTATCTCAGCTTTGTCATAGACAGTGGATGAATGTGATACAATGCAAGGTGGGAGACCAGAGGAGTTATCTGGGGATAAGGATTTGATCGTCTGCCAAAACTTCTGTGGGTTATTT
This sequence comes from Epinephelus moara, assembly GCF_006386435.1. Taxonomy (NCBI): domain Eukaryota; kingdom Metazoa; phylum Chordata; class Actinopteri; order Perciformes; family Serranidae; genus Epinephelus; species Epinephelus moara. The sequence goes on along the minus strand of NC_065517.1, from coordinate 9,339,963 downwards.
AAAGTTTCTGTTGTAAGGGCAAGGTAAAAACTAGATTTCGCCTTCATCACTAAGGCAGTACATTTATTCCTTAAACATCTAAAAGTCGCCCAGAGTGCATCAGAATTGGACTTCCTTGCTTTCGCCCAGCAAAGATTTCTTTTGTGAATCAAACTAGATAACTCTTTATATTGTTTTGTTTGTGGACACTGGGACTTTATTATTGTTGACAATGTTTAGGTTTTTTTAATGCTTAATAGGTCCTACTAATCCAAACTAACAGCTCGGAGAAATTAAAAATACATACCAAACAAAAATTTGGGTCTCAGGAGTGTAGTGCAGTACAAAGTTCTGTTTCTATTACTTTAAATACTTTATCTTTGTGTCAGTAACATTTTATCTTGCATATTTACTTGTATTTCTACTAAAATGTCAACCTTTCATGTATTTTAAATAAAAGAGATTTTGAAGGAATCTGTCTTTAAAATTAGGTTTCTGTGCAACTGTGTTGATCTATGGTGGTCCTAGGGTCCTACCTTTTCCTAGGATGGCAAAGGCATGACCCGCCCTCCTCTTCCTCTGATTGGCTACTACTTGTTGCTCTCATTGAGCTGATTGGTTAGATTTAGACATGTGGGGTGAGATTGGTTAGGATTGGGGCGAGAATACCAAAGTGAGCCAATCAGAAGCAAAGTAAGGCAAAGTAGGGCGGGTCATACCTTCGCCATCCTAGGAAAGAAAAAAAACAAAACTTGGGTGCGGAACTGTGCTGTGGATGTATAAAGAGAGGGAACGTGGCTCACTTCCGTGACATCAACTGAACTAAACGTCCACAGGTTGGTGAGTTGCGTTCACGGACTTGATTGTTGTGTTTCAGTTGGTTGTTCTCTTTAACGAGCCTCTTTGAACTGCCACAGCGGAACTCGTCATAACAGCCACTGCGAGGACTCTGCGTGTGTTCATCTGAAAAGTACAAGAACAGGTATAAAACCAGTAGAAACTAGTGTTCTGGAAGAATCTGACTCGTGTTAATCCTCGTAGATTTATATGAACATGGCGAGTTGTGTAAAGATAACTTTTAGCTGTGCTTTTACACTTTATTGTCTGAACGAGTGAGGGGCAACCAACCAACCAACCGGGCTTGAAATTCAAAGTGAAGGATGTGGGTAATTAGTCATCTCATGATGTGCCGTGTTTAGAAAAGTAAATAGTTGTACGTTATTTCACCTGACAGCTGTTTTATTCCTCCAACACAAACAGAGAGGCTGTTCTTCACATAACTGAGACGCTGGTATCTTGTTCGTTAGACCGCTGTGTCGCACTTTGCCACAAACAGTTGAGTTTAAACTGGGTGAGGCTCCGGCTAATTCATGGAGCACAAATTTAAACTGAGGAACAGTAGACAGCCAGTTAGTTTGTCTTTCACTGAATTTGCATCATGCATTAAAAATGTACGTGTATAGCTTGTAGATATTGTATCAAGGTCACGTTAAAGACCGTCTAAAAACCACTGTTGCACAGTTTGAGAGATGTTCATTATCTGATATTAATTAGAATTTTACCATGTCATGGTTAAGTATGAAACGATATATCCTGCCATTTTCACAAAAGTTTTTTAAACTAAGATTGTCACTACCATTAGCACCTTTCAGATAAGGCTGGATCATTCCCGGATTCATTTGGATTTTTATAGTCATATCCCACATTTTTTGTTGGAAGAAACATGTCTCACTTCTTTTCTTTTTTTATCTTAATACAATACCTATACGCAAGCTATCTGCTGATACTGAGTACTGATCTGATACCTGTTGTATGGTGGTGGGCGTATTATGAGACAGTGGGCCCCTGGGCACAGACATGCAAAAGGCCCCACCACCTCTCCTTCACGATGCCGGACACACAGACTTTGTGGTGGTTTTGCCTCTGTTTCGTTGTTTTGTGTCTCTTTGTAGTTGTTGTGCATCTTTTTTAGGTTTTGTGTATCCATGTGGTTGTTTTAAGTCTCTTTGTTGTCTTTTTGTGTCTCTTTTGCCCTCTTTACACAGAGCTCGTGCTGTAGCAGCGCTACAAAGTCTCTTCTCTATGCCGTCTTGGCATTTTTATACAGAACCAAACAACGGCGTGATTTTAGGCAGCATGCTGGCATCACAGAATCAAAAGAGGCATGACAGGCGTGACATGTAAAACAACAGTGTCGGCCTCTAGTGTGGCATATAACAAATGGGTCGGCAGAGCTTTCTAAACAATTATAACTGCATTAACATAAAGATAATAATTATTTACTGTCCCTGTTATGTGACAGTTGCGCTCACCCATTGCTCAGAGGGTAAGGAGCTTGGACCTCATTGTTTTACAATTTGCAGACATATTTGGCTGCTGTACTTCTTTGAGTTAGCTGCTAACTACCATCAGCTGCTTTTTAAATCTCCTGGTCTTGGGTCACACACATAATACTTCATCAAAACATCACATCCGTCCCTTCCATAGTCCCATCCTAAAGGCTGTCCCTTTGACACAAACATCGTTTCGGCACTGTTACTATCGCTGCTGCAAGCTTGGGAGAGACAGCTCCACCCCCCCATTCCATGATTGGACCTTTTTATACAGAATGGCGTAGCATAACGGTGTGATATTCTCACCTTGACAAGGCAGTATAAAAGGGGTTAACTTGTTTAGTTTTTGGTTGTTCTGTATCTCCTTGTGGTCATTTTGTGTCTCTTTGAAGTCATGTTGTGTCTCTTTGTGGTTGTTTTGCCCCTTTCTAAGAGTTACTTTGCGTGTCTTTGCCGCTCCTTTGCCTCTCTTTCTGGTGTTTTTTGTGTCTCAGTTGCAGTCTGTTCCTGGTACTTGTTAACTTGAGTGACATTTTTGCATTTTTACTTTGCCCGGTAGGCCCGTTCAGTAATCCATCCATGTGTATGGGGATAAATGAAGACAATATCATGCATCAAGGATTCTAGTGGCAGTAAAAATTGAGTCGCCAACCTGCTGTGACTGATAGTGGAAACACAGAATTTTGTATTGACAGTGATGAAAACACTGTAATGTCTTATCTGGCTGATATGATCTGCTTTACAAGATCAGTATTGTACTAGTATTGATCCAGTGTATAAGAATGGTGAAACAAAAATTTCATAATTCATCAAAAGTCTGCTTTAAAACAATAATGACATGCTTGTGTTAACATTTAAAGTGTTATTGGTTGCTGTAATCATCAGAAATCCCATTATAAGGTGATTTCAGTTTAAGTGATGGGAAACAAAAGCACAGCCTGATCACATTAGCGCTATATTGGCTTTATGAGACAGCATCATCCTGGTTAAGTTTGTTAGGCTTTTCAGAACTAACCCTGCTTTTTTTAACTGTCCTTATAAAACATCCTCTGCTTCCCGATGTAGCAAAAAAATAAATAAATCTAAATCTAATGTTTGCTGATATCATGCCAGTTTTGAGGTGTTGGTGAGCCGGGTGCTGTCTGTATTCCCACAGCACCATGAGTCTACGAGAGATCAGCGAGAACGTGAAGCTGGCCCGCGAATACGCCCTGCTGGGAAACTACAGCTCAGCCAGTGTTCTCTATCATGGATTACTAGACCAAATCAAGAAGTATGTGTACACCGTGCGGGACAGCAGTTTTCAGCAGAGATGGCAGCAGGTAAACATGGCACTAAAACCCCATCAGACAAAACTTAACAGATTGAATCAAAAAAGAGTCCTGGCTTTTCTGATGGTTATCTGTGTTTGCTTCTCAGTTGTGGCAAGAAATCAGTGAAGAGAATCGACAGGTTCAGGACATAATGTCGACTCTGGAGAACTTTCAGCTGGACACGACGCCTGCAAAACCCAGTAACCACGACGACTGTGAAATAAGGCCTGTGCCTGTAGAGCCAAGGTATTGTACTTAGTTATTTACATACTATCTTGTACCTTGTACATACCAAGTTTTCAAATTTTCTCATTCATTGCTTAAGTAAATTTTCTGCTGCTGTGTGAACACTGTTATGATTGGAGGTTGTATGAGCTATTTGTCTGTGAACAAAAGCCCTGATGTTGTCATATGATTGAGATTAGTAAATCTGAGTCTCCGATATAAGCCTGTTTTGTTCCTGCTCTGCCCTAGAGAAAGGTGCTGTGAACCTCACACTGCCTCTTTGTTTGTTCATAGGATTTTTTTCTCCACTTTAAAGTCTGGTTGCATGAATACACTTATTAAGAATTAATTAATGATTCATTTGATAGACACTGGATATGCATACACACTGAATCATCTTTTTTCATAGCCTTTTTTTCATCCCTCTTCCTCGTCTCTTTTCACAGACATTCTCCCTGCCCTGTCAGGCGGCCAGCTAACCCCTATAAAGAAAGCAAACCTCCCAACAACAGGCTGAGCGTGGCTGTGAGGGCCCAGCAGAGGCACTTGCCTCGCGGGGCCAATGGAGACAGAAGCAAACCACCTAAAGGCAAAGAAAAGAGGGAGTCGAGAGAGGCTGCTGGCAAAGCTAAAGATGATAAGGTGAACAACACACCATCGTCTCCTTCATGATATTTTATAACACACTGTATATTCAGAGAAAACTATTTGCATTGTTGATTAAACAGTATCCACATGCTGCTTGTTTGTCTACGGCCACGTCTAACCTGTAAGTCCAGTTTTTTGTCTGGAAGAAACCAGACCACATGGGTGACATTCATGGAACAGGGATGAGCAGTAATGTCTTTTGTCTGCCCTCCAGAATAAATCAGATGTCCAGGACAAAGAGTTGAAAAAGTTTGACGGGACAGGATATGATAAAGACCTCGTGGAAGCTCTGGAGAGAGATATTATATCTCAGAATCCAAATGTTAAATGGTACGTTTTCATCACTTTTTGTTCATGACAAGCCCATTTCCAAATACGGTGGCTCATGGGATGAGGTCTACCAGGTGTCATCTCTGTCTGATCTGTTTCTTAGGGACAACATCGCAGACTTGGAAGATGCAAAAAAACTCCTGAAAGAAGCAGTCGTGTTGCCGATGTGGATGCCAGCATTTTTCAAAGGCATAAGAAGACCATGGAAGGTGCTGATTCAAAGAGATTTTAGTTTTATTTGTTTTGTCATAGACATCGCTTGTATCAATGCATAGAAACTTTTTTTTTTTTTTTTGTTACTGTAGGGAGTGCTGATGGTTGGACCTCCAGGCACGGGGAAAACACTTTTGGCCAAAGCAGTTGCCACTGAGTGCAGAACCACATTCTTCAACGTCTCCTCGTCTACGCTCACCTCCAAGTACAGAGGGGAGTCTGAGAAGCTAGTTCGCCTTCTCTTTGAAATGGTAAGACTTTAGATGTGTTTGGTACAGGTGGATTCTCAAATATTTTGTGGCATATTTAGTTTCCAGGTTATCATTAAGGTTTCTGTGCATGATTAACAGAATCTAAAAAAGCAATCAAAAACACCTTATCACAGATAATTTTGATATCAACAGTGAATCAAATGATTCTGAAAAGTGAGGGAGCCACTTGTGTTGGAAAACCCTCGTTTTTGCAGCTCTGCTTTTAGCTCATTGTTTTGGTTTTCTTGCTCACATAAATGGTTCAGGCTTTCAACTCTAATCAACTGTGCATGTATATAAACCATAGTGTTTCCACCAAACAGTCTGAGAGACATGAACTTTACACTACCTGCTTAGCACGACATGGCAAAGAGCTGAAGTAAACAGATGGCTGCCAAAGAAAGTATCTAGAAAGCTGATTACTCAAGGTATTTTAAGGATTTTGTTGACAAAACCATGGCTGAAAGGAGAACTTACTGTTAGGCAGCAAATTTGATGTCTCAGCCATAATGTAGTAAGCTGATGGTTTGCCAGTTCTGTGAGTCTTTCCGCTAAATACACCTTTAGATTTTATGTGGATTTCTAGATCATGATTAGTGTACAACAAGTTGTGTGGAACTACTATGGAGTGGGAATCTGCTCTCACATTCAGTGTAACTTTTTTGATATACTTATCATATATTTGTATATTGATAATATATTGTGGTCTTGGTCAGGCACGCTTTTATGCGCCAACGACGATCTTCATTGATGAAATAGACTCCATGTGCAGCCGCAGAGGGACTTCAGAGGAACATGAGGCCAGCCGGAGAGTCAAGGCAGAGCTACTGGTGCAGATGGATGGTAAAATACCTGAGATGTTTCTGCACTCTGACAATAACACCATGAATATTGTATTCACTACTTATCTCATATCCCCTATTAGAGAAAGGTTTTGTTTGTTTTTTTAACAAGTGTAAAATTGTTAAAACTAGGTAACATAACTTTTTTGCAGTATTTCCTATTTCCCAGCATTCTAGATATACTTTATTTAACCTGCAGGAGGAAAAACGCATTCATTTTTCTGAGGCATTTTTCCATTATTGTGACTTTGGTGTAGGAGTCGGTGGAGCATCAGAAAACGATGATCCTTCTAAGATGGTGATGGTGCTGGCGGCCACCAACTTCCCATGGGACATCGATGAGGCTCTGAGAAGACGGCTGGAGAAGAGGATCTACATCCCTCTGCCTTCAAGTAAACTCACTTATTTTGCTACTTGACAATCTAGTCTCCATAATGTCATTCAGTGAAAGTGATTGAGCGATCAGAGTCCAGCAGAATGATGTGACCTTTGAGCTTTTACTGTTCAACAACTAGAAAACAGACGGTTCAAATAGAAAGACTTCATAATGTCTAAATTAACTACAGCCTAATTAACTGCATGATGTGGGCTCATACTGGACAAAGCCGCTTTGGAGGCCCTGGGGCAGAAATGAGCCCCACTGACCCCCTGCATTCTTTGCATTCTGTATCCTGTCACCTTCGAGTACAGTGCACACAGCCGACACGCATGCTGCTTCATTATATTTAGTTTTGAGCAGCAGTAATCTCATGCTGGAATGCTGCCTGCTTCTTTGTTTGTATGTTAGTTTCTGGTCATTTAATAAAACACTGATCAATTTAGAAAAGTGCAACAATGAGCACAATATCAGCATAAATATATAATACGTCACTAGATTTTGGCACAGGAGATGGCCTCAGGATTAGTCTGTAGTGCAGGACCACATGCCCTCATCATTGCAGCTAATGTGAGTCAGTGGTGCATATCCTCAGACAAATTCACTGTTGCTGTTTTTACCACAAACTAAATGACAGGCAGTGAACTTGTGTCTTTCAGGTGAAGGGTTGTCATGATCCTGGAATGTCGAACTTCAGTACAATACCTTTGAAAATTATTGATATTTGATATGGATACCACAGGGAGAAATTGACATTGAAGGCATCCAGTTTAAATTTTTCTTATAAGATAAATATACCAAGGCTGTAACATGACAACAGCGACTTCTCTTTTCTTTTCTTGGTTAGCAGCAGAATAACTTTCGCAAAAATTAACAATGATTAAATCTTACATTATTGAAAACAATATTCCCCTTCACTGTAGTGTACATGTTCAGAAGCCTGTGAGATTGTCATACATTTTAAAGGCAATAAAATGCCAGTAAAAGACAAAAGACAACTGTGCTGCAAAAGCCTGTATGCAAAGGTACCTATGAGATTAATGACGAGAAGACGGCACTGTGAGTAAGTGAGAGAAGGCGGGGCTATGGAGGCACCACAGCGGGATGTGTGTGTGTGTGTGTGTGTGTGTGTGTGTGTGTGTGTGTGTGTGTTATCTCGCTGTTGGAGAGGAGAGAGAGGGAGAAAGTAGCATTTATAAAGAAGAAAATGAATATTGAAACTGTTTCAACACAGAATCAATTAAACTGATATTTTTGACAATACTATTCTAGCACTCCAGAGCAGTTGTCTGTTTCCTGATTGGTAAACTAGCCAATCTTGAGTGGGGCAGTTTACACATGTTACGGCGTACGCTATAGGCTGTGGGCAGAAAGGGAGATGCTTGCCTGCTCTGCTTACTGTTGCATGTATGTGTGCAGCCAAAGGACGAGTAGAGCTACTCAGGATTAATCTGAAGGAGCTGGAGCTGGCCAGCGATGTGGACTTGAACAAGATCGCAGAGCAGTTGGAAGGTTACTCAGGAGCAGACATTACCATCGTTTGCAGGTGAGCCATCTCTGCTGTTCTCCATCCTTTAATCTTACGTTAATCCTTACAGTAGTTTCTATTTTACACATAAAACACATTTGCACCAAAAATGATCATCGCTACAGTGTTTGTCATTGCTACAATAGATGAAACCTTTGTTGCATGTCATGGCCCTTTCTCTCCCCATGGTTCTTCTCTGTGTCCTGTTTACTGTCCAAGAAAGGCCAAGTGTCATTAAATAAAATAAAATACAGTACGATACTGAATCTTCATTTTGCTGCTGTCCAGAAGAGCAGAACAAAAGCAAGGGCTGAAAGGAGTAAAGGAATTTAAGTAATTTGTGTGATAGAAAGCCTCTTGACATCTCTGCTGCAAGTGTCAAAATGTAATCATTGTGTCGTGCTGCAGGGACGCCTCTCTGATGGCCATGAGGCGCAGAATCGAGGGCCTCACGCCAGAAGAGATCCGTAACATTTCCCGTGACGAGATGCACATGCCCACCACCATGGAAGACTTTGAGTCAGCTCTGAAGAAAGTGTCCAAATCTGTGTCTGCAGCCGACCTGGAGAAGTACGAGAAGTGGATCGAAGAGTTTGGGTCCTGCTGAAAAACACCAGCATCCACGTCACTTGTATGTGAACTGTTGTGAGACTGAGTCATAGGGTTATGGTGAGTGTTAGTACTGACTGTGTGTCAGCTTATGTCTGTGTGTTCTTTGAATCATTCAGGTGATATTGAAGAGTAGGTTTATACTTAAGGTAAATATGTGCACTTGAAAAATGGCACCTCTTCCTATTGTACATTATGTTAATGTTATGCAGAAGTCTTAATGGAAAGAGGTGACCCGGGAGTCAACTTGATGCGTGCTATTTCTTTCAGATATTGACATATGTTACTTGTTTTAATGATCCTGAAATCATCAAGATGTAAGACCAATCCAACTGTAGCTGTGGGGAAAAACTGACAAATCTGAGGACACAAAGTTTCCTGCAACACTCGGACAGTAGAGTTTATTTCCAGAGATGTTTCACTGCTATTTTGTACCGTTATATCTGACAATGAGAAACTGAGCTAACTGCCAATCAAATGTTGCTCTTGTTTTTTCCTTTTTTATGCACTTGATTTTATTTGGAGTTTTGTGGTTCTTCCACATTTTTGGAAATGTAAATTCTTAAGCACATAACACTAACAAGATATTTCTATAAATAAAGCTAACAGTGATTATGGATATTAACATTGTTTTTCGTCAAAGTTTATTTACTAAGCAATTCGTCTGCTGGTGGGAAAAAAACTACTACACCCAGAGGACATGTTGAAAAGTTCATTCTCAATCATAAGTGGCTGAACTTCTGTTGAACCAGGCGAGGAGGCAGATTTCTAACTTTTGAGTGTGCATGGGTGGACAGAAACAGGAAAGCAGTAAGAGGAGGGGGCATAGAGGGGCTCACACACTGCATCACAGGATACACCAACTTCATCCTGAGCCTGGAAAAGATCCCTGTACTGGTGAAGACTTAGCGCCTGGACCTGGTAGCCAAGAAGAGATACTGCAAAGTAAATGACTACAGACCCATGGTCCTGGCATCCAGTATGATGAAGGCCCTTGAAAGACTCATACTCTTTCCCACCTTAGGACCCTGCAGCTTGCCTACTGGGAGAAGATTAGAGTGACCAGCACTCTCCAGGTTTATTCCCACCCAGATGAGGCTGGGAGCACAGTGAGGATGTTCTTTGATTTCTTCAATTCTTTAAACACCATACAGCCTCTGCTGTTGGGAGAAAAGCTCAAGAGTGATGCAGGTGAACACTCCTCTTGTGTCCTGGATTACAGATATCTGGACTGGCAAGCTACAGGCATGACTGTGTAGCTAAAGTCAGAGGTGTTTAGGGTAAACAGAAAGTGGAAGAGGACAGTCTATACTCATGTTGTGCCACCTGCAGACATGCGGATGTTCTCTGATGACTCTGCCACTGTCAGATCTACAAGTGGACAACAGGAGGAGGAATACAGGCCTGTTGGACATTAGCAAGACAAATGAGTTTCATTTGGACTTTTGCCGGACAAGACGGATAATTTCCAAATCCTAAACTTTGGCTTTCAAGTATTAAACAAGCCAAACTGTGCCCTTCACCAAATGTAATACCATTTTATTTTTTATATAAAATGTATACAAAAAATCATAAATGCTTTTCAAAATTTGTATTTATTTCTTAAAACAAGTGTGTTGGAAGTTGTTGCTTCTCCATCTGCAAGCTCATTTTGCATACTGCTTTCTGTTTGGTTTTTTTGTTGTTTTTTTGACCATCCAAAGTTTTTACGCGCAGAAGAAATTATCTTTGGTACAATTTTTTCCAACTGGTGCTCAGTGATGTTAATTCCTCATGTGTCTTTCCTGCAAGTTGATTGGCTGCTGTCAGGCTGGTTCAAACCAAGTGGATGTGGGGAATTAAGTGTCTGCTTGCCAGGAATAGATAGTGTTTTTCTGATTAATAAATTAATTGATTTATGGTGCACTGTAAATATGCTTTTTAATCTTTGATCTTGGGGGAAGGTAGGTGTGGGGAAAACCAAGTGAAGTCATGAATCATTGGTGTTAAAGTCCAAGTTTGGTTAGTCTTTTTTGGCTTTTCGAGTCTACAGTCATCAAATTTGTGACTTGAGCCCACACCTCTAAAACTACTGTATGCTGATTATGTGATGTTGTGCATTGTGTGTGTGTGTGGTTGCTCCAGGTTAGAGGTTGCTCTTGTAGAGGCTGTCACCAGATATCTGCTCTCTCAGCCTGCACGACCACAGTTATCACACAAGTCAAAGGTGTGATGGTCTAGAAAGCATTTAATCAGCAGACCCAAATACACAGTCCAGCTGTAATTCGTACAATTTATGCACACAAATGTCTCAAAATAGTAACACATGGGTCTACCACCATTTAAACAAAGAGCAAATCAAAATATATTTCTGTTGTTGTTTTATTCTTCAGCAACACATCTGAAAATTCATGCCTGGCATATTGTCTGCCTTACAGGCTAATGTAGTGTCATCTACAGCACTTTGTCGTGTTGACTTCATTTGGAATTTGAGGCTGAATCCGGTACAGGTTGAGCTGTTTAAAGTCATCATGCTGCTCCCTAGTTTTAAAGTTTAACTTGCTGACAGAGCAGCAAACTGCATTCACTAGCTAGACTACACATGCACCTTTTGCTAACGCAATACGTCATGCATCCTGCAGATAAACTGAACCCTGGGGAAACTAAATCACGACCTCAGCTGTTCTAAGGTGCACAAGCTGATGTTGTGAGGGTGTTTGTTTTTGAAAGAAACACAAATAACACAAAAACTATGTTGAAACACTTGGACTTGAGTTTTGGGTTAATAAAACCAACTTTTTGGATCATTTTTTTTAAACCTTGTGCCCACTTGTTTGGTCCCTCACACAGTCTAGTGAAACATTGGGAGTGACACCTGCAAGATTTATAATCTGAATCACTTTAAAAAAGAAAGAAAAGACAAAACATCCATGCAGGTTGAAGTCAAGTTTTCACTCCAATATTCAAAACTAAGTGCAGATTCTTTCCTTTAGCGATAATTTACATGTTGATTTTGTGGTCATTACTTGTGCACACACTGTACTTTACATCAGCAGTAGTTTGTCTTCTGGAGTGCATAGACAATCCGAACAACCTCACTTACATTCTACATGATTAGTAACAGGAAACCACACGCATTATCAGTCAAAGAAATTAAATACATAATCCCCCCTTCACTGATTGGGTCCCAAAGACAGTCACAGAGGCACTGTGAAGAAAGACAATCAATATACGAGCCTTAATAGTGGGCAGCAGGCCTTAGAGGGAGGTGTTTCATCAGTAACGACATTAAGAGTTTGAAAGAAGTGTGCGAGGAAAACCGTTTTCACTGAACGTGCGGACACAAGATCTGCTTCTTTTTCCTTTTAGATTAAATATGACTTCATTTATATTTGAATCTGGAACAACGGACTCAAATGTAATGGCTTTTTCGTCTTCACTTAAAGGATGACGCATAGGAGACATTGCCTGCCTCATGTTAAATATGTTGTATAAACTCGTCATAGTGCATTTGCTGCCTTAGTTTTCTTCACATTTTTTGTCAGCAGTGGGGGTTAACTTTGGAGGAAAAAACTGTGAGAAGAAAGGGTGGCCTGTGCGCGACTGCTACGTAGAGAAAGTCTCTTCAGTGAACATAAAGACTGTAAATCATTGAATGCAGCCCCTTAAGTGTTCAGTTTGTTCATACTCATCTGGTAAACCTACAGTGCTTCTACATGCTCTTCTTCTGTGTCCTCAAAACCTGCCATTTTTAGGACTATGAGGATGTCTCGTCTACACTTTGTATTTGAGTTGGTTGAAAGTATCCGAGTCACTGATCCAGAGAAAGTCGTTAACGTAATCCTTACGTCCTATCGATCAATAAGCCAATAAGCATATGTCCCGAATTTCTGAACTATTCCTTTGAATTCTAAGCCTTCATTGATATTATTTGATCTCCATAGAAATGGCTGATACAAGGATTTTGTGGTGAGATTGTTTTGTCAAGTGCTATTTCCAAAGTCAAGAATGCAATAAAAAACACTTACAGATCTTATAAATAGGGATAGGACGATACTGGATTTTATCGCAGATTGTGATTAAAAAAAAAAGAAAGAGAAAAAAAAACAAAACACTGAGTTTATGGTGGTGAATTTCCATTATTGGGATGATCGTGAATATCGTGTCCAACAATAAAAGAGACTCCGCAAAAACTGGCATACGCACTGAGGATCAATTGATATTGCGCATTTTTAAGATTACTGGAATCGTTCTTTTTTTCATCTGAAAAGCGACTGAATAAATTAACTGAAAAATGCGCTACTTTGGCTCTGATGCGGCCGCCTGCGTCTGTCTGCAGTCACCACTCTGTTGCCTGGCTCAATGTCCAGCCCACAGCACTATTTTTTTACTTTCACGACTGGTTACACATCAAGAGTGATAGCTGAGTAGTACTGCACCACAGTCGGCAAGGACAGAAACTGTAGCTGCTCTGTTGCCCTGCAGAAAAGTTTCTAAAAGTGCAGTCGGCCCATTGGAGTATTACACATACTAACACCAGGGAAGACAGACTGCAATGCGAGCAAAGAAACTGAACATAGATTGCTTTAAGGCATTTAAACAAAGCTTTGTGTTGAAGTTGTGGAGTTCGTATTATGTTAAATATTGAGATTAAGATTTTATTTTTACTTCAAATATATATCAGTTCCAAATATCTGTTGGCCGTGTCCTTGATTACTAATAATCGGTATCAGAATCAGCTCTGAAGAAACCCTATCAGTCGATCCCTAATACGCACAAACCTCAAAAAACCGAAGTGAACTTAAGCATTGGCGCATTTCAAATTGAAAGATGTGATGCCATTTTAAAAGTTGAAAACCCTGGCCTTTAAAGATTGTTCTTCACAAAAAAGGTTGATCATTAAAAAAAGATGCATCTGTGATGAAATAAATACATATATATATATATATATTTCAATATGTAAGGTAAAGAGATTAAAGAGAGTATGTTTTAAGTGCAATTTTCAGAGTTTTAAACATATTTTGATGATTATCGGGATAATAATGTAAATCACAATTATTTTGGTTCAGAAAATCGTGCCATGACATTGTTCTATCGCCCCATGCCTACTTATAGATCTATATGACACTTGCTTCTTGCTTTACATTTTAAAACAATATTGACGACAAATCTGGAAGAACAAACCGTGTTGCTACGGCAGGTTTTGGAAGAGGGTGAAGCAGAAGTACTCAATCAGGTCATTTCTTCTAAGAAGTAACTTGTTACATTGCTAGTTACTTTAAAAGGCAAGTAACAAAGTACAGTCATGTGTGACTTGGTTCAAGTGGCTTTCCATAAACTCTATCTGACCAATCACAGGAGCAAAGAGTTTTCTGTGCAACACTGAGCTGACAGCACAGACGCAGGCTGACACACTGCTAGATTACCAACACTCGATCCGCCAGCTCTCAGAGCCTTCACAGCTGAGACTCAGCACGATGAATCACTCACTCTTTTTTCCATTTTGATCACGTGATTAAATTTGAAGTGGACTGGCAACAAATTGAGTTTTGTCAGTCAAATGGCTTTAAACCACCTCCTGCTCCACGGCCATTGTGCTTAAAGGGCAAACTGAAGTTAAAAAAAAAACTGCTTTACAAATCGGAATATAAACTAGCGACAAAACCAGGCCATGCTGAAAGTGTAACAGTAACCAAAGAACAAATAAGAACAAACTGAAAATAAAGGAGCCGGCCAAGTCATCCTCACTCAAGGCTTCTTCTCTGCTGCTTCTTCTTCTTCTTCTGCCTCTATTTCTACGTTCTCCAGCAGAGTGTGCTTCTCATCCTCTGGCATGAGAGTGACAGGGTTTAGGTGAAAAATGTGCCTGTGACAAAAGAGGTTTAAAGTTTAGCATTCTGTACATCTTCTGAATATTCCAGCAGATTATTTGTTCACTGAAACAGACTCACTTGTGTTCACAAGTTGGGAAGAACATGTCCAAGATCTTGACAATGACTGCTGATCCGACGACGCCGATCACCACCACCCACATGACCAGGAAGAATAGAGGCAGCGACTCGGAGCTGAAGCGCCTCAGACGCTCTCTGACTTCCTCCACCCACTGACACATGGCCTGAGGAGAGGGTGGACATGGAGACATGAGCACTTCCTGCTGGTACAAGGCCCTTCTGGTACTAAATATTAGGAGGGGTTTTTTAGTGAACAAACAAGAATGACTCAGTTTATGGGGAGATCATCTGATGTGATCTGTACTCTCAGTGGTCTTCTATGTGTCATGTCAGCTAGTTAGAGATGACAGATGTCAGTTGCACCAGTTGCAAGTGCTTTGCATTAAAAACAATTTACACAATGAAATCAATAAAAAGAGATGGCAACAACACGCAGCACAGAGCTGACCAGATAAAAACACAGCAGCAGCAAATAAATAAGGACAGAGACAAACTAGAGACCATCTTGTGATTAGATCACTCCAGCCGCAATAAAGCAATCTGCGACTGCAAAGCTGAAAGCGTAAGCCAGCTAGGGCGGTAACTGTGGGGATGGGGACAGTGGCCCCTTCTCTACTTCCTACCCCTCTAGAGAGAATGATCATGGATAATACAGTTGGGCTAATTTAATTATTTAAATTTAAAAACAAAGATGAGGGGAGAGTGTCAGAGTTTTCAGATGAAGGCTTAATTTTTTACAACTTAGAGATGTCCTCTAAGGAAAGAGGAGAGAAGGAGCCCAGAAATAGGGGCAGGAAAAGTGTGCCATAATAAAAACTTAAAAAATAAAATGCTAGAATGAGTACACCTACAAATTCACCTCTAAAAAATAAGTTGGCTCGTTTCCAGTGATGTACTGTGTTTTTAAATACTAAAAATGTTCATATACAAGCGACCATGAATCAAGGTTTCCTCCCCCTATTGCAAGTGTGTGTAAACAGGAAATCTCGCGATACATACAGCAGGTGTGACCAGCACCAACTTAAAGAAGCAATTATATATTAAAGGTCCAGTGTTTAGGATTTGTTGGCATCTAGTGGTGAGTGCGCAGAACTGAAATTTGGGAAAACATGGGAAAGTCATGGAATTCTAAAATCTCGTTATTTAGGCCCGGAAAAGTCATGGAATTGATAAAATCCTTGAAAGTCATGGAAATAATTGTTCCAGTAATCTTCCGTGGATAACCTTTCATGTAATGTAACGCATTGAAGAATTTATTTGCTGTAGCTGTTGGCGAGACATATCTCTTATATTTGTTAATTTGTTACTCTTTGTTTACACGCACATCTGTCTCTTCATTTTCTCCCCTGACAGTCTCTCCCTCCATATGTGCCAACTAGCTGGTATTATGTTCTCATTTGAATTTGATATGTTTGGAAAAAGTGATTTTGTGACAGTATGATTTAAAATGTAGAGTCATGAATCCCGAAGTTTCTTTACCTATGCCCAACTAATCCTATTAAATTGTGCCACATTTTTTAGATGGAACAATTGATGCCCAGGGTGTCAATCAGAGAACAAATGCGCACTCTGGTTTCATGTTAACTGCTCTGAAAGCAGAACATGGTAATTTAAAGGTACGGTGCATTGTCGGCTGTCGCTCCCCCTCTCTAGGAGCTCTACTGCTCTATGTCCGCGGACCACCTACAATAATATAACTAACATTTGCAGTAAAGTGTACTACACAGTTCTGTTTGTGTTATACGTTATGAATGGTCATGGAAATTACAGGTTCTTGAAAAGTTGTGGAAACATTTTACATTTTTGTCCATGTAAATTTGTGGGAGCCCTGATTGTGCCAAGCATGTAGAACAACGGCAGCCAAAGCAAAAACGCCAATTGCCCTATCTAGAGCCCATGTTTGATTTGTCTGTTCTGGGCTACTGTAGAAATAACATGGCAGACTCCATGGAAGAGGACCTGCTCCATTTGTAGATAAAAACAGCTCATTTTAAGGTGACAAAAACACAATGATTATTATTTTCAGGTGATTATAAAACTAATGAAAACACAGTTATGACCATTATATAAAATTTCTTCAAAAAGATGACCCTAAATCCTACACACTGGACCTTTAATGCAATTATATTTTATCTGTAAATTCTGGCCAACTGTTGAACTTTTGATAAAGCTCCCAATAGCCTCCAAAAGTTTTATGGGCACTGACATGAGCTCTGCAAAAACTCAGACAGTGTGCCTTTAATGTAGGCATAAACAATGTTTTTTAACCTACTTGGCTCCTAAATTTGCAGAGTTTTACAATGAATCTCATGAGTATGCATACTAGCCAGTAATAGAGGACAAATATTGGATGTTGACAGTTTCAACAAAACCATGTGGCGCACCAACATCTCTGGAATGCAGAAACTCTCATCCTCTATCTCCTCCATAACAAACCACCCCAACCTCCAATGCTTTCCTTTTAAGTGGCTTGACATCTCTTAAGTAGTACATACTGTATGTAATCATCCAGGTCTAGCATCAGACTTACAGAGTAAGATGATACGATTTCTTTGGGCGGAGTCTCCATCTGAATCTGATCCGGCTGGCTCGGCTCTCTGTCATCAAACTCATCATCGTATCTGACATCATACAGCAGGTCGGGGTCCATGCGGAGCGGAGTCTCTGGGAGCTTTCCTGGGGCTGCAGTCTCCTCCTGGGTGGTCTCTGTGTGCTTCAGGGGGTACTGGCTGGTGGTCTGGGTGATCAGCTGTTCTTCATCTGATTTTAACATGTGAGAGAAAGTTGAGGATACACACTGAACTGGACTGCTATACACTATCTGCACAATAAATCAGTAGAAGTGTCATGGTTTCATACCTTTTCTGGGATTTGGTGGATCTGTGACGACCACATCGTTCTCCCTGGGAACCCTGAAGATCTCACTGTGTCCGATGGGGTAGATGTTGGTAAACTGAGCCAGCTTCTGGAAATCTGGGCTCATCAGTATTTTCACCTCACACATGTCAGGCTGCTGGACCTGAATGATACAAACCCAAACGGTGTGAAATCATGTCAGATCATGTTTTACATAGTATATTACTGTATTTGGTCAGTTCTGAAAAGATTTTAAATTATGGTTAAGGTTGTAAGTTTTGAGGTAGAAGGACAAACACAATTCTGTGGTTGAATTCTGTCACAGTCGAGATATTTACCTCTTTGCCCTCCATCTCTATGACTTCACTGAACACCTGCAGAGCCACCACCTCCTCTGAGTCACTGTAGAGACGATTCTGGCTCACCATCACCCGGGTGACAGTGGAAACCAAGTCCCCAGATTCAAAGTCACTGCTCCCATTGACACTGTCTACTGGAAAAAATATAAATCATTGTTAATGCTTGACATATCAAGGATGTGACTTCAGTTCCTACACCATTAGCTAATAAATCCATCAGTTACACAGCAGTAACTCTGTCAATGACAATTTAAATATGAATTAAATATCAAGTCATTTATCAAGTAAAACTCAAAATATTTACTGCTTTTGTCAATTTAATATCATTGTAAATTAAATAGTTTGACACTTTGAAGACATTCCTTCAGACTTGATTGCTTGTAATGTGTCATTATTAGTGACATTAGTTGCCACCCTCATGAGGACAGCAGGGACTATCACAGTGCTACAGATGTAGCTTAAGAATCTTGCATGATAAAGATGTTTGGGCCAAAAAAAAAAAAAATAAAGGAGAAAAAGGAACAAAGTATCCATAAAAGAAAAACTATATATTGGAGAGCTGAGAGGTGTTTATTAGGGCTACATAAACCCAATAGTGATTAAGGTATTGAGTGTCTTTGCAATTAACATATATTTTAAAGCAATCCCAGTTGAATGGCATGATATAGCGAAAAGAAAGCACAATTTAGTGACAAAAAATTCATTTCTTACAGGCGATCCTGTGCTTAAACTCAAATCTGTGATTTCATAGGGTATAAAGTCAGGAGTTGTTCCATAGACAATGAATTGTAAAAAGATGTTCCAGATGACACAGAGAGCAGCCAGGGGAATGTTCTGAGTATATGGGTACATTTTCTGTGTCAACAAAATCAAACTCCTATTCATTGTCTATGGAGCAGCCCCAGACTTTGTACTTGATGACATCACAGGTTTCAGACTCCCTTCTCTGGTTTCTGGCTTTGAGAGAGAGGAGCTCATGTTTACAAACACTGATTGAACTTTCCTCTGCCACATAAATAATGTATTTGCATTCTTAATTTAAGTTTCCCTTTAAGGATTAGAGGAGTGCCAGACCCCCCCGACCTCTTCGACGGCCAGCGTCTGGCCCATGTATTTGAAACACAAGAACAGTGCGCAGAACGTTGAAGTAATGTGAGGAAAACTCACAGAGAAGTGCTTGACAGTTGAACCTGGTGACCCCCGACAGCTCCACTGGGATGTCATTGACCAGCACCTGCTCTTCACCCACTGATATGTTTAAATTGATCTGAAGGGGGGAAAAAACAATGTTATGGCTTGGCTGATTGGTCGACCCACATCTGTACCTTCATTAAATACACTGACTCAACACCAGGTCATAAGGGTCCTTAAGGGATTCCCATAAAAATAGGGAATATTTTTACATAACTTTGTAAATCACTGTAGAGGTGAGCCCAGAGTGAAAGTCATGATAGTCACTGTTCTAATCATGAGTTTCACTTTCTCCACAGATATCTCCTAGGGGTGGAGGAAAAATCAATACAGCAGAGTATTGCGATATTTTTGTGTGGCAATACCATATTGTCACATGGTGTCAAGTATTGATTTTTTTTTTTATTATTGAAATTACTAATATAACAAAAACAAATTAAATTTTAGGTAGCCCCCTAGAATAACATAATCAATTGCTTCTTTGGATACATTTTGCTGCTGCAAAAAAAAATGGCTGAAGTGAGATGAACAGACTAACAAACTGTATCTTATTAGATAAAACAGATGTTGGCAAAGTTTTCCCCTGGGCACATAATTTACAGTTGAAAATAATAATAATAACAATAATAATAATTAAAAAATAATAATAAACTGGCATATATTTTATCACAATATCCAGCATATTGCAACATATTAAAAATTACAATATTTCCTTAACTGGAAAATAGGTTGAGAACCACTCAGTACGTTAGCTCATACTGTTTACCTGCAAGTTGTTAGAATCCTGCAACTGTGTGTCCGCCACTGTCCCTGCTGTCACGTTTATCAAGATGTTTTCCTATGGAAACCAATTATTAAAAAGAAAAGAAAACACAGGTTTACAACACAATGTCTGCCAGTCATGGTCTTCCTGTCATAGCCTACGATCAGTAAGCTAACGCTATGCTAACACCATCATCATCAGGTTAGCCCAATATTTACGGTTGCTGACATCTTACCGTATTCAGTTGCCTGGGTGACGACTCTGAGCACGTTACCGAGGCAAAGAGAAGACATATAATACTAACTACTACACCTGCCGTTTCCATTTTGTGTGGACTTTACTTCACAGCAGCAGGAGAGCTAACACAAAAACATTGAGCAAGACATGTGAAGTGCGCATGCGCGCGGAATTTCCCAAACCTCTTCTCGCGAGATCGACCATCGGCATGGCGGTGCTCCTTGAAACGACGTTGGGCGATCTTGTGATTGATTTGTTTACAGAAGAAAGGCCTAAAAGTAAGAAAATGAAGCCGTTTTCACATGACGGCAGCACATTTTATAAACTGGTTGCTATTTGAGTAAGCCATTGACGAGCTGTAGCACGGAATAAGTGGGTGCTAGCTAAGGCTGTTAGCTTGCTTGCATTTTATTCATAGCCTATGTTTATCTTACAGTTACAAACAGTTAAGTAAGCAGTAACTACACGACTGGAATAAACTATTACATAATTAATTTCGCCTCGATTCGAGCACTCTAAATAGACGCTAAGTGTAGTAAATATGTTGGTGTGGTGTATGTGTGTGTTGGTAATGTTCAAGGACTGTCTGTTTTACCTCTGCGCTCTTTTCTTTTGCAGCTTGCCTAAACTTTCTGAAACTATGCAAGATAAAGTACTACAACTACTGCCTCATCCACAATGTTCAGGTAAAACTAAATGGTCCCTTGAAAACTTCTGTTACACAGATATGAATCAGTCTCAGTTGAACCAAACCGCCTGAAGAGGGCGACATAGTCCCTCACTAGATTTGAAAAGTTTATAATTCAGGCCAGGTTCATATATGGACTAAATGTAGCAGACTCTCTGAGGTCATGGTCGTGGATGGATTACTAAACAGGCCTACCGGGCACAGGCCCACCGGGCACAGGCCCAGGAGCCCAAGGTGTCAAGGGCCCCCTCTGCCCTTCATCTGCAAAATGTCACTTGAAGTAACACATACTGTCCAGGAAGAGACTCAAAATGACAACAAAGCGATGCAAAAGAACTGCAAAGAGACACACAGTAACTACAAAAAGGGGTGAAACACCCACACTTTATTGTGCCCTTAAGTGTTTGTAATTTTAGATCTTTTTGAAGATTGTTCCATGTCCGAGGTGCAGAGTAGGAGAATGCAGTTTTCCCAGATCTGTTAAAATCTGGGGTACATTAAAAAGCAACCACTTGGAGGAGCATAGCCCCAAAAGCCACAGTTTCACATGTAGATATATTTGCAACACTTAAATTTCTATCAGAGTATTTACAGGTAAAATAAGATACAAAAAAAGATAAATAAATAAACTAGGCTAGAGAACCCCAGGTGGAAAACTAGTCAGTGCCTGCAGTGCAATTTGTTCGTCTATTATTGCAGCTCTTGTGAAAAAAACAAAACAATTTTGAAGTCATTAGGTTCTTGACTGGAAAGGACTGAACGTTTTTGTTGCCTTGGGTTCCTGTAACAAGTTAATATGGCAGTGCTCTGGTTCCATATATTAATAAAGTAAAAAAACATTTGCAGCTGATATAATGAAAATGGGAGTCTTGCTAACTAAACAATCACAATAATCATCATTCAAGTTTACACATAAATTCAAGCGAAGCAAAGATTAATGTGTGCAAGGACAGTTAGATTTGGCCTGTGTGAAGGCTGCATAGACTTTAGTAGATTCCTCTCTTCTTATTTTTTTGTATGTTATATACATTTTTTGTTAGAAGCAATCGCATGGCTTTTTCCATCATATTGGGGCTTACAGCTAAGATTGATTCGATTGTTTATAACCTCTCCTCATAATCATAGTGTAACAAAATTCCTAAATTAAGATATTGTTGTTCACACTCTAAATTGATACCAAAATCTATCCCAGCGATTGATCTCAAAACATATGAAAATGTCTTTCTGTCTTTTTTTAATGAACGGTCATAAATACAGTTAGCGAACAGAGCAGCAGACTTTATTGTCTCAAAAGCAGTGTAAAGTATGTCTTCTGGTAACGATCAGACTGTGGTGACAATGCTGTGCTTCCCTAATTTCTCCATCCTGCTGGACACTGTGTGAGCTGCTTAACAGTGTCTTTGTCTCCTCCCCAGAGAGACTTCATTGTGCAGACTGGAGATCCCACCGGGACAGGGCGTGGCGGAGAATCTATCTACAGGTCAGTCATCTTCACCACTGCTGCCGACTTTTTTTGACATCGCAAGTTGAACACTGTGACAATTATTTTTTTCTTGTGTGTGTGTGTGTGTGTTTGTGATTAGCAAACTGTATGGGGACCAGGCCCGCTTTTTTGATGCAGAGAAAATGCCACGCATCAAACACAAGAAGAAGGGGATGGTGTCCATGGTGAACAATGGAAACGACCAGCATGGTTCTCAGGTGAATAAGATGTACAGTCATACTGCTGTTTGCCATGTAAGTTGCAGAAAGCTTCCAGAGAGAGAGAGAGAGAGAGAGAGAGAGAGAACAGAAAAATGCCTTATACTAGTTTAATGCTTTCACCTGATCAAAAAAGTTAAAAAAAATAACATGGTAAGGGTAATGCCTTTTAATGTCCTTTAACATAAATCATCTCTTAATCTTAATGTATAGATGTTGATGTATATAATCTGTTATTCTTGTCTTCAGTTCCTTATTACTATGGGTGAGAACTTGGACTACCTGAATGGAGTTCACACAGTGTTTGGGGAAGTGACAGAAGGCATGGACGTCTTGGCCAAAATCAACGAGACCTTTGTGGACAAGGACTTTGTCCCATTCCAAGATATCAGGTGAACTGAGACAAACTGTCTGTGTAGAAGTATCCTATGTGTTCTATGTATCACTTCTCAGGGCGTTAAGTTATACAGTCATGAGATGAGAGTGTCATTTTGCTGCAGGATAAACCACACAGTGATCCTGGAAGACCCTTTTGATGACCCTCCTGATTTGCCAGTGCCAGATCGATCACCTGAGCCCACCAAGGAGCAGCTAGATGTGAGTGCAGTGCCACTGAAAGCTCTGAGAGTTTTTGCATTTATCTGCTCATACAAAAATATAAAGCCAAAACTGTCACTACACATAACATGAAAAAATGTATACAGCATGCACTGCCTAAATAACTATGGCTGTTTCTGCCACGGGTGTACAGAGCGGCCGAATCGGAGCGGACGAAGTGATCGACGATGCGGAAGGAAAAGGAGCCGAGGAGCTGGAGGAGAGGTTGAAAGAGAAAGAAGCCAAGACTCAGGCCATCCTGCTGGAGATGGTGAGAAGAGGAAATCTGCTCTCAGCCTTCAGCTGAAGATATCACAGATGCAGTCTGAGACATTTATACACTCATGTGTCATACGTTCCTCCAGGTGGGTGACCTCCCTGATGCAGATGTAAAGCCTCCAGAAAACGTGCTGTTTGTGTGTAAACTGAACCCCGTGACCACAGACGAAGACCTGGAAATTATCTTTTCTCGCTTTGGGACCATAAAAAGGTGACGCTAACCTCCAAGTTCTTCATAATGCTAGTTTGTTGTCAAAATGTTTTGTAACAGGACACAAACGTCACGGTTTGGTTTATACCCCAGTGTAGGAGTCATGGTTTAGTGCAAGTTCAGTACAGAGGTAAAAACAAAAATGTCAACGACAGACACAGTCTTCCTGCTAGGGACCGAGGTAGTATTTTGCCCACTGGAAACTGTTTTCATTTATAAAAATAAGGAACATTTCTGTATTACACTGTAGTAACACTGAACAAACACCTTCCCAGAAGGCAAGAGCAGGCTATGAAACATCTCTTATGTCATGAAATTGAAAATACAAAGAACATAGAATATCAAAAATTAAACCTTGTGAATTGAGAGGAGTGTTTCACTTCCTTCCACCTTGGCTGTGTCTAAAAATTCAAAGCTCCCAAACATTTATAATCCTGGTAATCAGCACATCTGTGTGATGTTCTCGAATGTGGGTTAGCATGCGTTTCCATTCACTGACCCTACAATGAAACAGCGATTCACCATCGTCGTCTATTACAAAACTCTCTCTCCGTTGTTGTTGTAGGTGACCACTGTTTCATTTGCACTCGCCATAGTGTGACTGACTCACACACAAATCAGCTTGTTGTGCTAACCTCAGTACATGTTGCTAATGTGGTATGGCCACAAGTTTCTAGGCGGAACACCCACTTTCGAACTTTGGTTCCACATTTCGTGTATCAGTCTACATACTGTGTATTCTGCATGAGGCTAAGTGCGCCAGGCCATGACTGTTCGATACACATACACTAACTGTTACATCCCTAATGTGTACCAACATTTTGCTTTATGTCCATGCTCTAAAACATTTCTCATGTTACTCTTGTTGTGTGTAGCTGTGAGATCATCAGAGACTGGAAGAGTGGAGACTCCCTCTGCTACGCTTTTATTGAGTTTGAAAAGGTAAGCATCTTATATGTCCGCTTAATGTACAGTGAGTAAACTGTGAATGTGCACTTGTGTATACAGAGTAATCAGGGATGTGTTTACAGTGAGAGTGAGTTGAGAAGATCAATATTAATCACATTGTGAGACATTGTCACAGACCTGGAGTCAGACTTTGGTTAGCTTAGCTTAGCATAAGGACTGCGAACAGCCTGTCTAAATAAAAAAAAAAGCTTGGCAACATGTGTCTCATTGGTTTGAACTGTACACAAACAAAAATGTAAAAGCAACAATTTGATTTTATGAGTTTTGTTGTCACAGGTTGCCAGGTTTGGTGCCATTGTATTGATGTTTTATAAGAAGTACAAAGAACGTTAACGGTCAAACATGAGCAGTATCCCAGTTCAGGGAAGGCCCCTCTTTAAAGTCACTTGTTTAATGGTGCGTAAAAGTGGTCCTCCTCACACATCAGGAAATATGACACAGCAATTTGTTTCGGATTTTGCGTTCATGTGCTCATTTTAGTAAACAGAGTTATTAGTGAAAGTGTCAGAAGGAAACCCCCCTGCAGGATGTGAGTAATGGAAGTCAGGCATGACCTCCATTGTTTGCCCTTGTTATGACGCATTAATTATCACATGGGCTGCCGGAGTCATCGTGATAGAGAAGTGTTATTATAGATATGAAAGTTTTATAGATAGGCCATCTATATTACCGTCAGCATGGTGCATCACTGACTGGCTGTCCACTGTGGAAGTAAAATCTTAGAACTTGTGAACTTGGTCAGGCAGTTTTTGTTACTGTCTCTCAGTCCTCCAACCACTGGCTGTAAATTAAAGGAGAAAACCTCTGAGCAATATTATCATGACTGATAATGCTGGACACGGTGAAGTGCAATTAACATTTACACCATTAGAGGGCGCTGGGCAGTTTGTTTTAGATAGAATGTGTTTTCACTCAGACTTCTAATAAGTGACATCCAGTAATACAATGAAGTAAGTTTATGAGATAGAATGAATTGTTTGTGTAAATGAGCCAAAAAAAAGATGCCATTACGAATGTGAAAATTGAATGGCAGCCAAAGGTAACTCCACACGAGGAACAAAGAGGCAGCTCTTCCCATCGGTGTTTTCTGAGCAGCTGGTTGACTGGCAGTGGTTTGGCTCATCATCAAACATGTCTTCATGTTCATTGAAGACTTGTCTTTTGTTAGATATCTGATTGCAGATACAAAGTGAAATTTCTGGAAATAGCTTATCTTGTCATTTTTTTTATCTTCCAGCAAATGAGGTGTGGTAAAAAGCAGTTAGTGTGCTTTTATTTAGAATTGTTCTTTGTTTTTCTGGGTCATGAATGTCAAGTTTGGGGAGACGGTATGTTTGTCGCATGTTTTTGTAGTTGAAATTGAATGTGTTCTGACGTCCTGCTGCACACTTTTGTTTGTACTTAAACATAATGGACATATAGAAACTAGAGCTGAAATGAGATGATTGGTTAGACAACTATTATCTTAAACATTTAAGTCATTTTTTTAAGCAGAAACTCTGAAAGTTCTCTGGTTTCAGCATCTCCAATGCAATGATTTTGCAACCCCAGTTCCAACAGAGTTAGGACTCTGTGTAAAATGTAAATGACAACACAATGCAGTGATTTGCAAATCTTTCTAACATATATTCAGCTGTACACAGTACAGAATGCAGAGCTTGATGTCGTCAGTGCAAAAACTATGGCATGTGACTGAACACACGCGCTGCCTCTACACCTGTACGTCACAGTCTGCAAAACAGCTCTGCCCCAAGTTCCTTAGAACTTTATAAAATCAGGACATGCGTCAGTATCTTTGAATTGCATATGTGCATAGCTTCACAAATAACCAAATATTGAGCTTATATGAACATTTATGAGTAATGCAGTGTGAGGTTGTCAGAAAAGTAAACAGACTATCTTCTCTGCATAATGAAACTTTTACGGCTTCATTCATCATCGTTTACATGGACACAGTGAATGAGTAAGGCTGCACAGACGCTGTGAAAATTAAATGATTTCACTTTTTTCAACTCTTTTTTTTTTTGTTCTTAAGTATAAAAGACACTAAGAAATATGAGGTGAATAATATAATACTATTTATTCAGTAAGTGTTCACTGATTTGTGTGAGCTACAGCATCAGGATGTGACAGGACAGTCAGAATGTGACATACATGTTACATAGTTGGATTTTAAAATCATTTATTTACGTGTTTAGGCCTAAACATCTAGCTATTTGTACTTCGATGTAAAATAAGGTCCGAAAAATCTATCGAGAAGTCTGGAAAAGTGTAGAAATTTTGAAATGGAAAATATGTAGAATCCCTGTCCTTCTACCTTTTTCAAGTAACTTTTTGTTCACAAGTTGTGTTGTTTGTTTATGATGCTACATGATCTGTTTCTACAGACATTTACTTCTTCAACAGTTGCTCTCTTACCTCTTTGCATGCTTCCTATCTCACAGCAAGAAGACTGTGAAAAGGCCTACTTCAAAATGGACAACGTGCTCATTGATGATCGACGTATTCACGTAGACTTCAGCCAGTCAGTCGCTAAGATCAAATGGAAAGGCAAAGGTACTCACACTGAAGCCTCTGTGGTCACATGTTTAAAATATTTCTCTTTTTTATTCTGAAGGATGAACAGATTCCCTTAATCTAAACCTACCAGTGTTCTAGTCCTTGTCACCTTGACACTGTGTTTCCTAAGAGGTCATGGCCTTGTCTGTCTCCTAGGTGGGAAGTATACTAAAGATGACTTCAAAGCCTACGAGAAGGACGTGGAGAACCGAACCAAACTGGCTCTCAAGGATCAAGTGAAGCCTAAACAAGAGTATCCTTGTGTGTTCATATGCTGGCATTTCATTTTCTGGTTACTCTACTTCATGTCATAACATATCAGTCTGTAAAGCCTCTGTTGTGATGGCCGTTTGATTTGGCAAGATCTCTCAGCACTGACTTTCTCAACTTCCTGGTGATTTCCATAACTTTCCCAAAAGTTCCAAGTATGACCTGCTAATTGAGGATGAAGAGGAGGCGACGAGCCATCGGCACTCTGAGAAGAAACACAAGGAGAAGAGGCACCACCATCATTCAGATGACGAGGACAGCAGGAAGTCCAAAAAGCACAAGGTATCTTTGAGGCAACAGTATAGTAATATTGTGTCTTACTCTCCCTGTTATAATGTTATGAGGGTAGAGCACATTGCACTGCAGTTTCTGCTTTTGTACTCTCTTTACACTACAGGGAATCTGATTTAGATTTTTTTTTTTTTTTTTTTGTCTAAAAAAGTCATGTACTAGGGTTGGGAACGATTAACTGATACGACCGGATATCCGGTTTGACAAGCGAGAGATACGGCTACGTCGGTAGCAGCCTCCTCAGTCGATACGAATCAGCCATGAATCCTTAGATGAATCGATTGTAGAGTCATGGATTCGGGTATCGCAAGACTAGCAATCGGTTGACTGACTTTAACAGTTTGCATCTCGAAAACAACGCGAGAACCGGCGGCATGCTCCGTAGCAGGCATTACTGACAACGATAAAGTCTATGATGTTAACATTAGCGCCAGCTTGACCGGTGGAGCTGAGGAACAGAAGCTAATGCTAGCTGGATAAACCAGGGAGCAGCCAAGCCGCAGCAGAAACTAAAGGCGAATCCTGCCGGTTGTGGGTTGAACGCGGGGTCACAGACACAGACCGAAATACGTATTCCTGTCAAATACGGCGGCGCATGATAACGGCTTACCGGCCGGCGACTGAGAAGCCCGGTCCAAGAAGTCTTCGTCGGTGTCACGACTGCCCAGAAATACCAGCCAAGCCCTGGCAGCACTCAGGAATGTGACGTGTCAGAGGAGAAACGAGCCGTTCACATTTCCACAAACCTCACCACACTTTAGGGACTGTTCCTAAAGTGAGAGGTCAGAGGAGGAGGGTGGCTGGTTGATTTTTATTTTATTTATTTATTTATTTTTGATCCCCCCTATGTTAATCACTTATTGATGCTGTTTTTGAAGTATGAATAAGTCATTAAGTCATTTATTCCATTGAAATATCAGTGATGTGTTATAGGAAAGTGATTTATCTTTTTATAAATGACAGAGTGTAGCAAACACAGAGAAATAGTCTGACATGCTGTCAGTGATAAGCTGCTAGTCATCACAGTCCATGATATCAACTAATAACAGGAGATGTCAGATTCTGCCCCTACATTGCATGTTATTATTTTATTCTGCTTTACGTTTATATTGTACAGCGTTATAATAAACTTTATTCCAGACTCAAGTCCATATAAGATACAAAAACACAGACAATACCATAAAAACAACACAACAAGTAGGTTTAAAACACTTAAATTTTACTTAAAGTTCACTTCACTTAAAGTTTAAAACTTCTTCTCAGTTTTATATTGATCCCATCCAACAAAATGATGTTCATTCAGCAAGACTTTTTTTGGTCCATGTCTAAAAATAAATACATTTGACATGTGATTTTGTTGTTGTTTGTCTTTTTATTTTATTTTTGCCAGTGCCATACAGCAACAATGCTTGGGGATGTGGTCTTTTACAAATTTGAAAATACTGTAAGAATGTCACTTTTATAGAATTGGCTTCTTTATTTTATAATGTATGATTAATGTCTACATCAACAAATGTTAACCATAGAATCGTATCGAATCGAATCGTATCGTTCCTACACTGTATCGAATCGTATCGAATCGTTCTGTATTAAAAATATATAGTTTTTTAATCGTATCGTAACCCGTGTATCTAGATACGTATCGAATCCTCTATCACAGAGAGATTCCCAACCCTATCATGTACCGTGCAAATCATCAGAAGTTACACAAACAGCTGATTCTGACTTATCTCACAGTTTCTCAGAGCATAGTAGCTGTTAGCTACCACCGTGGTCGGGGCATTCTGATTGTATGCATTACATACAGTATATGCATAGTTAATGTAGGACAAGCCTCATTAAGCTCCTCTTTGCCTCAGCAGTCTGTAAAAAGTTCGGCCTGATTTGAAGCAGGTTATCTGCACAATAGCAGAAAACAATTGCTACATTATTTGCCATTTTGTTAGGATTTCTCAAGTGTTCATCGTTCAGGAGGTTTGTACAGGGAGCTGAATTATCCGTAGAGGTCTCTTCTTCTCCAAAACAAATAGACCAGGTGATTAAAACCATTAGATCCACTGAGTAAAGCAATTTCATGTTAAGGCCTAGACTCACCAAACCGACTCTAGAAAACTAGTGGTGATGCTGCGTCGCCTGATGTCGCCATGTCTCGGCCAAATAAATTGCACATGAACACACTGCAGAGACTACAGCCAATAGTCAACTGGCAAGTATATTCTACGCCTGTGTGAGAGGACATAACTCCACACCAGCAGACAACATTCATTTATATTCCTCATCCAAAAAGGGAATCCACAAGACCGTGTTGACGCTAGTTAGCCAGGTAGCATCCTAACAACACAATCCAGTGTTGAAAGAACAAAGCATATTTACCGTGTGCCAGTGAACAGTAGCACAAACCATCAGGAAATGTTTCTACTAAAGAGCTCAGTGGCTAGAGAAACATAATCTTACCTCAGTAACAAGTTTGTCTTGGCTAACTCCCTCTCAACTTCAGCTGTTTGTTTACTTTGCTCACTTCCGTTTCTCCTCTCATGCGGTGAGCTGAACTGCCAATATATAAATATTATATTTTTAATAGTGAAGTGATGGTGGCAATGGTGTATGGTGACATCACATATGTACTCTCTATTGAGTCCTGGCTTGAATGTGTGTTCAATATTTATTTATCTATTTTAATGTCCCGGAATTATAAACATAAAAATCCCAAGGAACCCATGTTCCTTGGGATTTTTATGTTTATAATTCCGGTCAAATGTTTCCATCTTTCCGTGTGTTTAACATTACACAAAGGCCCACAGATCTGTCATCTCTTCAGCATAATTAGCAAACTAATAAAGCTGTCCATAACACATCAAGGCAACGCCTAGGGAGGAGCAGTATTCCATTTTTAGGGCTTTCCCTGTCTGTGATGAAACATTTTACAAAACAAGTGAGCATTTGAATGAGGAAATAAAGATATTAAATCCCAAGTCAAGACAACAGGAAGTAATCTCCAACACGTTTTTATATTTATTTAGTCACAGATTCATGACTTAAAGTTTTCTAAACTGACATACTATGAGTAGTTCAGGCTTGTAAACAACCTGACAGTTAATTGTCACTGTAACAGTAACCCAGACGTTCACACACAGACAAACACAAATAGAGCCTTGTTCCCAGAAGCAGGTTCACTCATCATTCATCTGGATTATTACTGAGTAACTCCCTCACCCCTGGTGAGTGACTGATACAAAGAAAGTTGTTCCTGATAACTCAGTAAAGCTGATCGTTGAACAGGCCCAAGCATGCACGCAGAAACACACACACACACACACACACACACACACAGTGCCCACCTGGCTGTCTCAAGTTCATCTACCCAGACAAGTAGTGCAAATGGCTATTGAGTAAATGAATATTTAAAGGTCAGATTTTTGTTTTGTTTTATCAGATATGTCACAGCAGAGATGCAGACAGGAATCTGTGAGGGTGAGAGTTTTATGACACGTAGTCAGAATCAAACTGGAGGCATCAACTATCACAGTACACAGTATATGTGTCTTAACCACCAGCCCAGAATGACACACTTGCAGTCTAAATTTTGAATTCCAGTGAGAGTTAAAATACCAATTTGAAAATAGATATTGAATTATATTGGTATTTTGATGTTGTCCCAATGAGACAATATCATTAATTCAGCGCTTCTCAAACTGTGGGGTGAGATTGAGCCACTGCAGATGGGATGACCAGTGGAAAAATATATGGAGTGAAACAAAGTTGAATGGATGTGATTTATATGGGGGAAAATAAACAAGAGTTTGCTGATGTTTACTTCACTGAAATTCAACATGGATCCTTTTTGAGTAGCTGCTTCCCCAATTATTGTTAATGATTGATCAAATTTGTGGGATGGATGAACTTTATTCAGCTTCTGAAGGGAGGTATGACAAAAGTTTGAGAACCACTGCACAAAAACTATTTTTTGATGTGTGGTGGAAATTGTGATATTGTGACAGCAAAAAAATATAAATTCACATCACAGATTGTGTGACAACTGAGACTGCTTCCTTCTGTCTGCAATTTTAAAGTAGTTCATTTTTTTCCCCAGCAATTCTACCAACAACAAAAAAAAAAAAAAAAAAATCAAGAACACTCCTGTTAACTATAAAAAGTCTCAACATGGAGTTTTTCTGTGTGTGGGGCCAAGGTGTAAACACCAGACACCACTGCTGACCACAGATATTTGTTATAATGCTGCTGGCTCCCGTCCTCTGTTATTCCTGTCAGTGGTGTGTTCGCTGACAGTTATTACTGTACTTGAGCCTGTTTATAGTTCGTTACCTGGCTGGCGTCCATGTGGCTTTAGTCTTATCCCTCTATCCATTTACTTTGACCTTTGATATTTTGTTTCCCTGTTGTCATTAAAAACATATCTGCCAGCCTGTAGTGCCCTGCCCTTCAAACAACAATCTATTACATAAGTGATTAATAAAGGTGTGCAAGCAAACGTGCAGCATGCTGCCTCTAAAAGCACATGTGTCTCTTCAGTGGCACGCAGAGAAATTAAGTTTTAAATTCTGTTGACACCTAAACTGGTTGGAGCAGCTTTAAACAAACTCCAGTGTGTTTGCTAATTTGCTGTGTTTAACATCAGAACGAGTTATTTATTTATGCTGATTCAGGGTTTCTACTGTCGAGCGCAGGTCTTAACAAAGCTTAAACAAAGACTGTATGCTTAAACACTTCTATGTCTGATTTCTAGCATGTACTCAGCATATCAGTAATAGTGCCAGCTGAAGAAGTATTTCACTGCTGTAAAGATAGTCTTTTTATAAAACTGGGCTGTCTGTGCAGTAGAAAGACAGAAATACTTTTGAAATGAGTGCTACATGACCAGCGAAAAAGGGCTGAGGCACTTGAGCTGCATTTAGAGGGCTCTGAGGTTTCCGAGGACCTGACATGAAAAGCCCGGAAAAGCCCCTACTTCCGGAAAAAGTGCGTTCATCACCTCACATCTGACCTTGGACGTAAACAAACATGCATGCCCGCAAGAAGATTTTCGCTCTGCTGTGTTGTGTTCAATGAGAATGCATAAATCTGTAGCCCAGTGGCGCTGGGCTGATGTTGTTAGCCTTTTTGGCTAAATGAAGAGGTCAAAGATGTTTTGCTAATGTATGGTGTTGGCAGTGTTACTAATTCTACATATAATTATGTTCAAATTACATGTAGCAGTGGAGAATTTAAAGAAGTCTTTGAGATGCATTTTTTTTACCTAAGAAAAATTATGTAACTCACCGGTAGTAAAGGGGGCCACCATTGCTGTAACGCCATGCCACGTCAACTCGGGGTCCTCGGGTTGCTACACTTCCGCACGATGTTCCAAGCGCAAAATCCCGCTCCGACCACATGTTCAAAGCACTTTTCCCCCGAGTTAATGGTCGGGACCTCGGAACCTCTGACCTTATGAACGCCGCTATGGATTTGCTCAAAGGGTAAAAAACCCTACAACCAATAAATGCTCTTACTGGTGAGTGATGTAATCCGAACTTGGCCATTTTGGCACAGGAAACGCGATGGACAGCTGGTAAAAAACAATCTTATATTACAGCTAAACAGTACACTAAAAATGTTTCTGAAAACATTTGAGGTGAGAAATAGGCAACGCAGCAACAGAATCTGGGCTCATATTTTATCAACAGTGCTGGTCTTACTGTTTGATTTGGAAGTACAATCTGTAGTTTGGGCAAAAGCCCGAGAGCTAGTGAAAGTTTGAGCAGGGAGATTTGGGTGCGGTAAGATGGAGGGAAGTTTACCACAGTTCATTTACACATACTACCCACATTGTTATGATACAAAGCTGGTTGAAAATTGATTAAGTATCCCTTGTAGTACCGTATTAGATCCAAAAGCTTAACTTACTAAGTATATTTAATCTGCTTTTCATGACAACCATGTCCTCGGTCATATTGTTGTACAGGACATGTCTGTTGAGGTCTTGGCTGATGTTCATATATCCAACTATTGTGACCATCAGAGAAGAGATACTCTTAGAGATACCATGAGATATTATGGGATAACGTTTTGTCAAGTGTAGGTGTCAGGTCTTTATTTGAATCAGGCCCATATATTTAGTAAGAGGCTGAGCAGGAAGAAAATCCCACAAAATGGAGCATCCAAATCAGTAGCAGCCGGTAAATACTGCATAACACGCAGAGGAAACAGTGCTGGATTGTTCACAAGTGAATGACGGTGTTGCGTAGATCTTTTTGGTTGCATCTAGTCATGCACTGTGAGGTTTCCACTTAAGAGGCATTGTTTCCAGGAAGTAGCAGTTTTTTTCCAGGAAGCACAGCTCCCGATTTCATGCCCTTTCAGTGCTTCTATTCGAGGGATGTTGTGTGGTAAGTGTGGGCAGCTGAGGTTTACCAACAACTGCATAGAGAGAGAGAGTCACTGACAATTTGTACCTCATTCTGGCTTTGTATCTCATAGTGTCCCAGAGTCATGAAAACTTGTTAGTCATTTTTGAAAAAGTATCTCATTGCTATGATTTTATAAACTGTAACAGAAAGGTTCTTCTATGTTATACCATTAAAAATTATAAGAAAATTTGAAAGAAGACGGACATAATTTAGGGGAAATACACCTTTTAAAGTGTAGCATAAATGAGCTTCCGTACAAGGTAGGTATTAAGATTATGTTGATTTAGTTATCAGGTCTGTCCACAGTGCGTGCTTTGTTTTTAATAAGGCAGTGTTTCATAAATAATGGGTTAAAGTGCAACTTTTTTCTGCTTTGGTCCAAGGTACAGTCTTGAACACAAGCTTACCTGCATGTCCGTACACATTTGTCTTCACTGTCTCACACTTTCCCATCTTCTCTGACATTTCCAGGACAGCGACGACAGCCGACGAGACAGAAAGACGGGACGCCAGCGCTCCCGATCCCGCTCACGTTCCCGCTCCAGAGACAGGGACCACAAACACAGCAAGTCCCAGCTCAAACATGGGAAAGAGGGCCGCGATAAAGGCCACAGCCACAAGGACCGGAGCCACAGCAGCTCTAAGAAGTCCAGTGATAAAGACAGGAGTAGGTACAGGTGAGGGAGCTCACCTTACCTCTCTGGAGTATCTTTCTGTGGCAGGAGGGTGGAGCCACAGAGAGGTCGACTGTATTCAGCATGAGTTATATGGTATCTCAATATTCACGAGCCGTCCTAACTACTGGCTTTCCATAATATTACTTGACCTTGACTTTTGGAAAACAAATTGGATGATGATCAGCTCTTTGTCACATTGTCCCAGAGAACAAACATCGTTTCATAATTCCTTTTTTATATGTATATTAAAAGAAATCCCCAAAATGTGATGGTTGTCTTTTGATTTTTAGCAAATATAACTTTATATTTCTGCTTCACTACATTTCAGAGGGAAATACTGTTCTTGTTACTGAACTCTATTTGTTTGATAAATGTAGCCACTAGTAACTTTACAGAGTCAGATTAATAATACATAATTTTATTTGTTGATAAAATTTTGTATTGTAGGTTACGATGCACAGCAGTACATACGGTAGTTCAAATCAGCTCCACGTTTACCAGCCGCATCATTAAAGTGAATCATCTATCCGTGAATAATGCAATACCCTCTGTCATGGTGATTTGTCTCTGTTGTCCACGCATTTTAGCCATTCTCTGGGTGTGTTTTGCAGTCAGAAAGTGCTTGTTAATATTGTTTGTGTTCCACCACGATGTAGCACACGAGGTTACACCTGCTTGGGTGAAGAACATCGGGGAATTGCCTTGCACTGTGACTAGCGGTAACTTTTGTTGTTAAACTAAGACATTCATGTCGCACATGTCTGCGTCTTCGCAACCAGACACAAAGAAATGATTGGTGACGTTATGCAGGGGACTGCAGTGATTGGTGAAACTCACAGGAAGCTACGATGATTGGTCAAATTTGCTGAAAAGTTGCGATTAGTTAACAAAATTGCAAGGTCGCGCAGAATTCATGGGGATTGGTTGGATTTGCGTTAATTGCTTGCAACATCCTGAAGAGGCAGATAATGAATACTTCTACGTTGACCGCTTTAAGTTTATTTTGATGCTCAAACTTCTGTACTTAGTAAAATTTAGAATACAGGACTTCAAACTGTAGCTGGGTATTTCTACACTGGGGTACTCCTCCCACCACTGTTCCACTAACTCATCTGTGTTCCACAACAGACTTCCCTCTCTGATATTTACTTCCTCTTCCCCCGTACACACGGCCCAATATAGAACAAGGGTGGTGATGATTTATGCCTCACCTTTGACTTAAGTTTATAACAGATGGGGGGATTTTTTACATTCATAAAATTTGGGCAATGGAAAATGGCTGGGTGGAGTGTGTCTCCATGGCACTGAGGGAATTCACTGGGGTCTCCCTCCTCCCACCTCACAGAGCCAGGGTGAAACATCTTTCCCCTCTCTTTACACAATCTCGAAACTAGGACGTCTCTGGCTGCAGGCTGAAGGGCAATGGTTAAAAGGAGTGTTCTGGTGTGAGATGAGGAGATAAAATACACCAGAGTGTCATCTTGATCTAAATGTCTTACAGATAAAAGTCTTGGTGAGATGCTTTCTGAAAACAAAAACTGTCTTTCATATGTTCCAAAGAAATAAACACATACAGGAAACGTGTCAAACGTGAGGCACAAGACATTAAGAACATGTCCATGACGAGGAGGTTTACACTAAGTGTATCAGGCGATATGTGACTGCAGATGCAAGTTTTGACATGAATCCTCTCTGTGATCATCAGCAACCACAAGCGCAGTTTCGTAGTCCCTTGTTTGAAAACGTCATTCTTAAGAAAGATTCACCACGCAATGTTTTGAATTTCCCGAAAATACACAGTTGTTTCGTAGGTTGAGACTGTGTGGTGATCAGAGATGGAAAATAAGTATTTCACATCGAAGCTGAAAACACTCTGAAAGGTGAAAGCACCAAGCAGCGTGGAAAATAAGGGTTTGCACAGCCTCACTCCCCCGGGTGGAACCACTGCTAGAGACTTCCCCATACGCCCACGCTGTGTGCACACCTCATTGTCACCTTTAACCTTCTGCAAAATCACAGAGCATGTGATCTGTGGTGTTAGTCACTTCTTTCCTGTGACATTAGACCTGGAAATTCAAAACCAAACATGAAATAAGCCGATAATATTATCAGCAGTTTGCTTGTGTTTTGGCCGAGGGAGCAGAACTGGGTTTACAGTCTCATGCTGATCCAAGCCTCCGCCTTGTCTTTAGATTTTCTCATGTCAGTTTCAGCATTGTTCTCTGCTGCTTCTGTCACTTACTCATGCTGTCAGTATGTTAACTTAAGGAATGCAAGAATGTCAAATGAGCTGTTGTTAAAGCTGAATGGTGGGTTGTCCTGTAGAAGCTGTCATACACTCCTGTCAGTCCAAATTCCTCCATAGACAGGGTCATGCACACATACCTTGTTAAGGACGTCCACTTATGCAAACACACACACACAGTGTAGGTGTACTGTGTAGCAGTCATGTCTTCTCTCGCTCTGCCTACTGGAAGGTCAGTATTACTTCTTTCTTTTTACACCACCAACTGTTCGCTAAAAAAAAGGTAGAAAACTAGAAAATTGCTGCTGAGGTGTAAATAGATTCATAAATTGTTAAAGATATGTTTGTGAAATTCTTAAAACTTAAAGCTGAGGCTGACACACTCAAAGGAGTTGAGGCGTTGAGGCACTTAAAGGGTTTAAAGTGTCCAATGAAATGTAAACAATGAAAGCACTTGACATGTCAGCTACATTGTACGCACTGAAAGAGGCTGAAGGCTTCAGTTCAAATAAAGGTGCTCGAACCATTTGAAATCAGTTGAAGTGTGACTGGTGAAAGCATTTGAAGTCTCAGTATCAAGTGCAAGGACTGTAGACAGGTGAAGTGTCAGTAAGCACAATAAATGGTAAATGCAGTTCAAGGGTGAGCACCAAAGGTTTTGAATGTAATTGTACTGAGAAAACCAACCAATCAATCAAATCAAAACCTCTGATTTAAGAAGACGTTAGGACGCTGTGTAAAACCTAAAAAAAACAGAATGCAATGGTTTGTAAATTATTTTTGATCTTCATTCAATTGAATACAGTACACAGACAAGATGTTTGATGTTCAAACTGACAAACTTTATTTCATAAATATACACAGTTTCTGAATTTGATGCCTGCAACATGTTTCGAAAAAGTTACGACGGGCCTTTTTACCACTTTGTTACACCACCCTTTCTTTTAATAACACTCAGTAAGTGACTGGGAGCTGAGGACACTCATTGTTAACGTCTTAAAAGTGAAATTGTTTCCCATTCTTGCTTTATATACGACTTCAGTTGCTCAACAGTCCGAGGTCTCCGTTGTCTTATTGTGTGCATCATAATGCGCCACACATGTTCAATTGGAGTCAGGCCTGGACTGCAGGCAGGAGTCTAGTACCTGGACTCTTTTACTACGAAGCCACGCTGTTGTAACACGTGCAGAATGTGTCTCAGTGTCTCGCTGGAATAAGCAGGGACGCACCTGAAAAAGACGTCGCCTGGATGGCAGCACATGTTGCTCCAAAACCGCCTTTCAGTATCCATGGTGTCTTCACAGATGTGAGAGTTACCCATGATGCCATGGGCACTAACACACCCCCATACCATCACAGATGCTGGCTATGACCTTTGAGCTGGGAACAATCTGGATGGTCCTTTTCCTCTTTAGACCGGAGGACACAACGTCCATGTTTGCCAAAAACAATTTGAAATGTGGACTCGTCAGACCACCGCACACTTTCCCACTTTGTGTGTGGACTGGATGTTGCTGATATATGGCTTTCACTTTGCGTGGTAGAGTCTGAACTTGCATTTGTAGATGCAGTGACAACATATGTATACTGACAATGGTTTTCCAAAGTGTTCCTGAGTCCATGTAGTGATATCCTTTATATAATCATGTTGGTTTTTAATGCAGTGCTGCCTGAGCAGTCAAAGGTCACAGGTGTTCAATATTGAATTTCAGCCCTGCTCCTTATGCACAGGGATTTCTCTGGATTCTCTGAATCTTTTGACAATATTATGGATTGTAGAGGGTGAAATCTAAAACTTCTTTGCACTTGTGTATTGAGAAATGTTCTTAAACTTCTGTAGTATTTGCCCGCACAGTTGTTCACTAAGTGGGGAACTTTGTGCCACAATTTCTTGTGAATGACTGAACCTTCCAAGGATGCCCCTTCACACTCAGTCATGGTATTTTAATCTGTTACCATTTAACCTGTTTATCTGTGGAAAGTTCCAAACCACAATGTGTTGGAAAACATAAAGCATAGTGACAAACCAGTTGCACCTAACCACTAAGTGCTTCTGAGGAGCAGTGAGTGACACAGTCCTACCAGTGCACAATGTTTTACTTTTGCTTTGCTACACAAGTCAAGCTGTTGCTATAACTCATGAAGGTACTCTTGTGAATGTTGTACATGATGTAGTCATGCTTTGCTAGCTGTCTTATTTATTTTACTTGAATAGATGTGACCAGCTTTTAATTACTTTTAATAACATATAGAAGCAACAGTATTCTCAGTAGCAGTAGTACTCAACCTTTTTCATGTCAAGGACCACTAAACTGACCCACATTAAGCTACATACAGGCATGTGATGAGATTCCGCTTCACGGACCTCCATCTGAAAAGATTTTGGTTGTTAGATATGATTAAGACCAGGAATAGTCATTGCTACGGCTGAGGAGATAACATTGGAGGAAGTGAAATGTATGATCAGAATAATCACTCTTGTGACTCTTACTCACACTGAGTTTAGTGAATTAGTGAAAAGAAACTATTCCCCATGGGGACACCACAGGTCCCACCTGATCAAGCCCAGATTCACCATGTCATTAACATGTGCCTGTTATCCAACCTATGCAAAAGCTACAGAAACAATCCTCTATCACCAAGTTCTGCTTTAGACTGGCTCTTAACAAGCAAAAGCACCATATATATGGACAAAAAAAAATTGCTGAAATTTGCACGTTTGTCTGGGGCAAAAAACATGTGATCTTTGTTCCAGTTTTGTATCCTATAGGCCCCTTTTAACAAAAACTGTACAGTAAAGGAACCGTGAGTCCTAACCTTTTGACCTCCATACTGGTCAGTAATGAGAAAGTAGCCAACAAAGCCTACAAGAGGCAATAGTACACTATAAAGATACTCTGTTACAAGTACAACCATTCAATATTTTACTAGAGTAAAATGTTTTCAAATGAAAGTTCATCAGGCAGCACAGTCCCTCCAGAGAGATTATTACTTAATTTATTTCCTAATGCAGTGGAGTATTTAGAGTACAAATAGGCTTCTCCACTCACTCAAACTGTAGGCCTACTTAAAGTCCAGATGAAACAGCATAGAGTGGTGCAGGAATGAGTCCTAAAACCAGGAAATGAGTTAGCATTTTAGCACTCCCAGTTCCCTCATCTCAGAGTGTCAGTGGATTTTTTTAATGGGTTTTTGGTAAAATGACTGAAATAAGGTCTGTGGTTGACACACTTAACAGAGTGGTAGTGTCTTTGTGGTGGCAACGTTAGATCGTGCGATCATGTAGTCCATTTGTAGCTGAATGGTAGCATTTTACTTCTGGTTACTGCCTTACAGCTTAAAAAACAAATCATAAAAGTGGTGTTCATTTATAAAGATTATCTTGCTGAATACCATTAAACGTGTAAGCATCATAAACTTTTGTTTGTCACAGAGCTTATTTTCTGCAATAATCCAAAATTGAATGGAAAGATTCCATTGGCTTTTTGGAGCGTTAGCGTCAGGACGATGCTAACTTCCACATCAGCCTACAAAAGATGTCATCCCTGCAGCACTCTGTTACGAGAGTATCTAGCTTCAGTATCTTGATGTATTTCTGAGTGAAACAGGATTAGCAGGCGGGATTCCCATGCGGAATATAATGTTGGAGGTAATTTGATTTAATTGTTGGAAACAGAGGCCTGGGACATAGCATACTGTTGCTGGTTAGCTAGCTAGCTAACAGCAGATTGATTTATGGGTGAATGCCCTGGTATTTTTAGTTGAAATTGGTTGGTAAATATGTATGTAAGCACGCAATATTTTTTGTTTTACAGGAAGAAAATATGACTGGGTTTTGATATAAGAATACAAAGAAGTGGGTTTTACGTTATTTTTTGTCATATATCGTTATATATGTGCACGATATGACCAGGGATGTGATCTAAAAGGGTTAACAATGCATTTTTAATTTTATCTTGACATTAAGAACAGTATTTTAGTAAATGTACTCAGTCATTACTCAACCCTGGCAATGTTTAGCATATGTATTAGAGTCTCAGCTGTTATGTTGGGTTGTAGTCGTCTTTTGGGTAACAGCTAAATGCCTTAAATTCCTGTAATGGAAGGTGTGAGCCGATGGCGCTCAAGCTTTACGACATATTGTAGGCGTTCCTGAACCAAATGATGATAGCTGGGTGGTTGAGTGACGGCTAAAGGCTGGGAGAGGGAGCTGCAGGCAGAGAAGTGTTGCAACTTATGTCTAACATGAATCATCTGACTGGAGACAATATCACGGCACAGTCCTGACTAATGCTGGCAAAGCGTATTTAACTTTGTTTATTTATCTTGTACTGATAAGTGTGCTATTCTTTTCCATGTCATTTTTTTTTTATTAAATGAAAATTAAT
Organism: Epinephelus moara; assembly: GCF_006386435.1. Taxonomy (NCBI): domain Eukaryota; kingdom Metazoa; phylum Chordata; class Actinopteri; order Perciformes; family Serranidae; genus Epinephelus; species Epinephelus moara. The sequence continues at coordinate 9,298,701 of NC_065517.1, read as the reverse complement.
TTCCTCATTGTATTAGCTTATTTCCACATCAGCATATTGCAGCCACCACGACTAACCAAAACTAAGAGTCCATGCTAACGGCTCTTTGAGGCTCTTTGAGGCTCTGCTTACTGTGAGCACAGTGTTGTTTTCAACATCAGCATGCTTACATGCTCATAATGACAATGCTAACATTCTCATGGTTAGCTGGTACAGGCCTCGTGTACACCAGGTTCACCATCTTAGTTTAGCCTGTTAGCAGCATGCTCTTGTTAGCACCACTTGCTAACTCAGCACTGAACACACACTGAGTGTTCCAAATACTACCATACTATATAGTATGCCAGAAGAAGATTTAGTATGTCCCAATACATATGTCAAATGCAGAATGCCAAAAATACCAGGATGTTCTACTACATCCAATCTGATTTTAAAGTATGCTAGTCTGACCCACAACCCACAGCCTTCAATAGGGGAAGGTTCATCACATTGACTGAGCCACAAACAGATGACAGCAATGTCGCAATGATGGATAAGAGTGCATTCAAGTAACTGATGACAATAATTGTCCAATAATTCTAGTAGGAATATGGTTTAAGTGAACAAAATCAAAATCAAATAATCATGAATATTACAAACAACAAAAGGACATACAGCTATAAAAATAACAATGACAGAACTGCAGATGTAATTTCACTGTCACAAATATAATATGTTAGAATCTATAATCTGTGTAGTTATAACTTAGTTAACATTAAAGTTAAACTACATACATCACAAAGTGACAACAGCAGATCTCCCGGTTGATTTTTGTTTCTACTGAGCTCGGTAAGTGGCGTTTGTTTTATCCCGAAGGTAATGGATGTAAAACCAAGAGGGTCAAAGTTCAGGGCATAATGTCATGACACAGTTGTATGTCCCAATTGTGTGTATACTGCATGCAAAAGTATGTACTTTTTAAGGGCAGCTGCAATACATACTAAAAGTTAGAATAAAAAGTATGTGATTCGGAAAGCACCCAAAGTACAGCTAATGCTAATGGGAATGTCACCAAACTCATTATTATCATGAATGTTTGCACAAATTGTTGTTCTGATTCAACAAGCAGTCAACATGTTGAGATATTTAACTTTATAGTGAAAACTTTGACCAGCTGGTGCCGCAAGAAGAAAGGTCAGAGGATCACCAAATATTAGAAGTCATCCTCTTGGGACCATGAATATCTGTACAAAATTTCAATCCATCCAGCTAAAAACGGTGGGAGCGTGGCTACAAAAGAACTAGTTTTTCACTGTGATAAGAAACTTTTATCATTATAACTTAATACACAAGCTATTTCTGTGTTATGTTTTTACTTTTCTCATTATTGTTACATACCAAATTATGTTAACACATAACCAGTCATGGTGCAATTCATTGTATTACTAATGTAGGCTACAGTGTCTTACCATTGACTGGAGTATTTTTTTTTAATCTTTTCTTTTTACAATAGAAGGACAGCTATGGAAGTTTGTTGTTCAGACAACATACCAACTTATAAACTAAAGGTTTCTTGTAATGGGATAAGTCTGTGTATCATTATAACAACAAACATTTCTGATGTATTTTTACAATGCTGGTACACCGGTATTACTTTGTAATGAGACAGACAGCTTTTTGATTTAAATATATAACAATATGTTGCTAAAACGTTCTATTAAAACAGAATAATTCTCTGTGTTGTGGGCTAATATTGTGGAAAATATACAGATATATTTCCTGAAACACAGTGTTCTATACCTGTCTTTAATCGCTAACTCACAACGTGCCTGTCCTGAAGTATACATGAAAAATTCCAATCAGCAATTTCATCACAGATTCTTGTTCTGCCCCTCCTAGATTCACATACACACACACATACACACACACACACACACACACACACACACATACACACACACACACACACACACACACACACACACTGAAAGCCCATTGGTTAGTTTTTTGCATGTCCAACATCCTGGTTAGATAAAGATACTGCTATTTCATTGTGAATTTTACATTTCCTGTTCCTACTGTTGTTCATGCTTCCCTTGTCCTGCCTCTGTCTCTGTAGACACACCAGCTTTATTCAACATCAAAGAAAAACTGCATGCTGGGAGAGCTAGTAAATGGGTGTGTATGGAGATCCACATTGTGTGTGTGTGTGTGTGTGTGTGAGCACAGTCTGTGCACTTGGATCATTGCAGTTCTCAGAATAAAGGTCAGTTCAGGTTAACTGTGTCCCCAGCGTGTGTCAGTTTATGGTTTCAAATTACCCTCAATAATAATGACAATAACATAAAAATAATCAAACTATGATGAAAATTCCATCCTCTAAAAACAAACACGGTGCTCAGCTATTTTTAGCCGTCTGTGTGACAGCCCTGTTCACTCAGCTGTTTGGAGCCTCAGTCAAAGTTGTCTTTGTTCAGCTGACTGACAGTAGACAGTATTTATTTATCTGTATGAGTGTCGATTGATCAGGTTTCACACTCTATTGTCGTTGCTGAGATTCCGTGAAGATTAAACTGTGACACTTTGCGTCACTGTGTGGTTTTGTGAACGTCAATCTGAACGTGAGTATCTTGTGTTTTGTTGTGTTTTATGTTTACTATCTGCAGCTGAAGATCATTTCATGACAAACAGACAGACAGAGAGTGGTGTCAATCTTCTCATCGAACTCTGTGCCAGAAGACATGGACTAAAATAAAATTAATATACAGAGCATGAATGACTAATAAAACCTCAGATGCCTCAGTCTAACCCTGACATTCCTCCTGGTGCTGCTCTGTCACAGACATTCAGTCAGCATATATTTCACCACACTACAGGAAGAGCTGAGAAAGAAGAAGGGTGAAGTAAATCCCTCAGGCTCCTAGATCAGCCCTGACTCCAGATGAGGAAGTAGTGATCACACATATACAGAGTCACAGAGGCTGGTCACAGAGGCTCTCCTTTTCTCAGCAGCGAGCTGCTACTTCCTCCTCTGAGTAATAAGAGCAGCTTCACACAGAGCGACTGACTGACTGACTGAGAGAAGCATACACACAGAGGCACAGCGGGACAGACACACTCATGCTCCGATCCGGCACTTGTTAAATGTGTAAGTACAGAATCAGACAACTTGGGTCATGTGACAATGTAGCTCTGCTGTTGGTGTTTTAATGTGAATTTCTCAGGCAGAGCCGTCTGTCTGGTCTTGTTTAGACTTGTTGGATTGGGAGAGACAAGTGTACCACAGTGAGATTGTGTGCTGACTTGTGTTGCAAAGAGCAAAGGTTGCTGGAGTTTGTGAGACAATGGAGCAGAGATAATCATTTCATTTTCAGGGTAGAAAATGAGTCTGAGGACCTTGTTGATGAACTGAACTCAGCAGCAAAGGATGTGGTTTGGTGCAGGTTGTAGCAAGCCTTTGCAAAGCCAAGCCCCGTGCACAGGGAGGGACGCCTGAGAATAAAAACACCTCTTTTCCTCATACTTCAAATGTCAAGTTGACACATCAAATGCAGTAAAAGCTAATCAAACCATCTTGCATAGCAAGGGATCAAAAAGACTTGGGAATGAAAAATGCTTCAAAGCATGATGGATATGCTTCGTCTACAGTGATAGACCCAGCACGCCTTCTCGGTCACCGTTACAGTGCTTTTGTGTTTTCAGTGTTTCAAGTGTTGTAGTGTGTGAGAAGTTTGTTAAAGTTTTGCGCTCAGAATAGCTCTGCTGTGGGAGGAAAAGTGAAAGAAGTGGGGTTGAGTCAGCCTCCCTTACATCAGTGCGATCTCTCTTTTGGCCATGAAGTTCAGGGGGTTTCCAGAAAAAGCAATAAAACATGTGTGGAATGGGGTGAGGCTTGTTGCATTGATACCCACACTCACACTTCAGTTCCATTCATGTTTGTTTTGGTAACTGACCTCAATGAAACTGGAGATAAAATTAGAGCAGTGATCAGTGTGGACCTCTCTTGGTGTGTGTGTGTGTGTGTGTGTGTGTGTGTGTATGACAGGGGCTTTCTTAACCAGCATGACGTCAGCCGGTGTTTGCGCTTGCGTTGGCAGTCATGAGCTTGTGGTTACCAGAGCAGGTTCTATCAGCGGGGCGCCAAACCTCATCGATTTGTCCAAAAACCCCTGTGTGACCGCAGCTCTGCTTCCTGTGTTTACAGCCACAGAGGTTGACTCTGCCTCTATCCTCTTTTGACACCTGTCAATCGTTTGAAAACACAACCCGTTGCCGTGGAGACGGGCCCACAATAAGGAGGCGAGGAGGATTCCCCAAGCCAGACAAGACCTGAGAAGTCAAGAGGAGAGGAAACATTCTGAATCAGCCTCCACGATGGACCAGCAGCAGCACGCCAAGGTAGAGCGATTTCTCAAGTTGGGGTACTCTCACAGTGACATACTGAGGGTGCTGGAGAGCCTCCGCCATGACGCACAGACCAATGATATCCTGGAGGAGCTGATAAAGACTTGCCACACCCGCAGCAACAAAAGTCTCCCAAATAGCCCCAAGTTGGTGTCCAGAGGCTGCAGCCCTGGTCCCACCCAGCCCAGACCTGGAGGAGACAGAGAAAAAGTTGCTGACTTCAGACCAGTGGTTATTGATGGAAGCAACGTGGCCATGAGGTGAGTCAACTTAGTACATCTATCATTGCTTGTCTTATGTCTTTTGTATGTTTATGAGCAGCTGCAGTAATGGAGGAAGAAGGAAGTGCAGAAGAATTATCAGCAAAATGTACCTAAAGAATCAAAAGTATTTGTTGGGGAGTGCCATATTATTTCATCATTATCTGATGATTAAACTGAGGCCTTAATACATTAGCAGGATTTTAATTCTAGTCAGGTTGGAGCTGATTGAATTGCTCTATATGCTGTTGGATCATTTAATCTTGCTTGGGGCACCAGGGGAAGGTTGCCTAGGGCACCAAATGTGCTCGCTCTGCCACTGCAAGTATAAAGTTATATAGAAATACTTAAGTGAAGTGCAAGTATCTCAAAGTTGTACTTAAGTACAGTGCTTGACTAAATGTACATAGTTTTTTTCAACCACTTTCCAGCTGGTATTTATTCTCTGGCCAAGCCAAACATATTTCACAAATATTTCACATTTCTTTCTCTTTACTTCCTGGAAAAAATACTTTCCTCAGGTGTGAGGCTTTAGAATAACTGAGATGATCATACATGTGTATAACTGAATTTAAGATAATGGAAAGATAACATTAAGACTGCACTATTTTCGTGTCTATTTGTGTCAAATTGTGTTTCACTTCACAGATTTGATTTCACCACACTTCCTCTTTAAAGATGTGGGAAGTGAAAACAAAAGGCGTACCTATATATTTCTCTTTGCTTCCACTCACTTCAAGATTATTTAGCGCCTGAAGGGCAAAGTGACATGTTTAATGTCACCATCAGGTTCGAGCTCTCTAGATGATTCTCCTATTCGGCATGACTTGCAGTATGTGTAACATAATACTGAAATGACATTCCTGCATCACGTAATCACACGTTAGCTACCATTATGTTCCTGACCTAAATTAGTAACAAGGAAGTTCTGAATCGAAATTTGCTCCAACAACAATCAGGGCAAGTGGGAGGAGGACCTGATATGAATTCAGAATAGAAAACAAAAGAGCAATGTGTTCACAGCACATATTCCTGTAAGGACATGAAGTGAGGGGAAAGAGGACGAGGGCTGAGGTACTTCCGTCACACTTTTTATTCTCAGGAGATGCAGTTGAACTTTAGCCCGGCCTCAGGCATGAAATCTCAGAGGGGAGACTTTTCTTTCTGTTTCCCTGTTGGTGTCAGAGTTATCCTGATCTGATTCAGTATTGCACTTTGAGTAATTTGGAGGACTTGTGAGAGACAGATTATAAAAAGCAGCAGATGAGATAATGCTGAGTGTTAGTCCCAGGTAGAGCTCAACCTCCAAAAACATTGGTTCCTACATTTCCCATAATGCAACTCAATTAGGAATGTCAGTTTCTGTTAATTTTGCTTTTGATAGCCCGACACCAAAGCACTATCCATTTAGAGATGGTGATGTTTTAATATTTTGTGATGGAAATGTCTTGCCTTTTATTTTCTGTTAGCTTTGCTTACAAACAGAGGGCTAAGTGTGTTAACATGCGGAAAAAGTGCCCACTGGCCCACCCTCCGATCTCCACTGGTTCGCTAACATTAGCCTTGGCGGCTCTGCACTTAGCGCCACCTGCATTGGGTGGGAGCTAGCTAGCTGGACGGCTCATTTGCTAGTAATTCTGTCTCAGTGGCGGCACAGCATGACTGTGGAAAAATGGCGCCCACCTTCTGGTTTCCCCCCCAAGTAGCCCCAGTGAGTAGGCGACTTCATTTTGTGCCCCAAACCCCCCTTTAGCACTGTTAACTATGTTAGCACCACTAGCCGTGCTGACACTGCTAACCATGCTAACAGAGCTAGCAGTAGTTAACAATGCTAAAGAGGGTATGTGGTTCAAAATTCGGCTGCTTACTCTGCTTGGGACAGGGTGACCTTGGAGACCAGAGGGTGGGCACATGTTTCCAGAGCAACGCTGCTGGGTCAAGATGGTGTTACAAGTAGTAGTCGCAGAATGAGTGATGCCGCTAGCTATCATTTGCTCCCACCAGAGCTAGGTGGTGCACAGTGCAGTAAACTAAAGATTAGCAAAATTATCCTTAAAACCAACTTGCATAACTGCTCAAAAAAATTTTAAGTAGGTTAACAGTTAACATTGCTAAAGTCAGAATCATCTTTTGTTGGACCCTCCCTACCCAGTAAAATCTCACATTTTTCTTAGCACCCCTAGTGTGTAACAATTTCTTAAATAAATCTGTAGTATCCAAACCCAAACCAATTTACTCAGTCTCACATATAATATCTGACTTACATTCACAAGGTGGCCAAAAACATGACTGAATGAATGCTAATGTTGCTCTGTGCTACTGGATGTGTAAATAGGCAAAAATATGCTAACATATTAGCTACAACAACTTTATAAGATGTTTAAATGTAAGTGTTTACAGCTGGTTGTGTTGACCCCAAGTGGCTAAAAAAAAAAGTAAGAAAAATCAATTATTGCAACTTTAAACCAGCCAACAGTATATGACCACATTAAAATACTTTGCAGAGGCACCAGTCTTCAGAATGAGTCGTTTTACATTTGATTTCTCACATTTTATTAGTTATTTTATTAGTTAGACAGTTAGTTCCTTATGACTGCTTGTTTCCATTATGGCTCTGCTCTTAACATGTGTCTGGTGCTTTCATAAGCTAATATGGGCAATGTTTAACTTAACTTATGGGCCCATTCAAGCAATAAAATATACACCAAGTCTGCAAATAAAGCAGCTCGCTGAATGTGCAGCTCTCTGAAAGCACTGATTATATTTGGTAAAGAGCTACTGTAAGAATAAAGTATCAAGGAAATATTCAAAGTCAACTTGATGCACCAATTAAGTTACGCAAGATACACGTATTCGGAATCTATTAACTACCTCATGCCAAGCCTCGTCTTTCTTACCTGTTGTATGCAAAGTGTCTCGCTACTTCCTGCTGAGAGTGAGAGGGGAATCCCCAGTGTGCGTGCACGCACACACATACACTTTCTACCTTCTCCCGCAGGCAAAACGATCCAGTTTACTTCTGCAGTAGCTCTTGAATGCATCCTGGTAATGCAAGTGTTAGAGCAGGTTTGAATTTCAGAGAACAGATGTTTGTCAGATGTACTAACAGATCTGATAACAGGTCAGACATTGCGGCAAGTTATGATCATGATTTCCACATTTCTCTTTCAATAACTTTTTCAAGGTCTAGTTCAGGGAAATGTCATGCTTCAGGGTTAACATGAACATAGAGGCCTTGTTTCTTCACTCAAGATCTTATCACGTCAAAGAAAATGTGTAAACTGCTATAAAATATCAGCCATGACTCTTCCCTCGGGATGTAACATTTTAAAAAATACTTTTAAAGCCGTCCATCATTTTTCCCAAAAAATAAGCCCTTATTCTGTTTTTCTCAAATGTACAAAGCTCTAAGGACTTCTCGGCACTGGTGTATTCCTATCATGTTCACTGATCAGAAGCTTTGATAAGTTATTATCAGGGTTTAGATTTGATAACTCTACCAAATGCTGCCAGACATGGTTTTCCTTGCTGTGTGAGAAAACTTTAGTTTCTCAATATAAAAATCTTGCCGCTGTTTCGTAAGGCACAATCATTTACAGTAAAATTTAATTTTAGGATTAAGGAGAGATTCACGCTTTGCTACAGAGTGCACGTGAACAGTCTCAGTTCTGCGTTAAGTTACTCGTCTCTATGCTTTTGCAGTTGTGTTTTAGAGAACTCTGAGCCTTGCAACACCGTTTACTTCCTCAAAAAGGGAGAAGAGATACGTGTGTGTGCATAACGTGCAGAGAAACACAAAAGAAGAAGTCGTTTTTTTTTTGTTGACTCCAGCTTCTGTGTCTTTGTAGCCATGGCGACAAGAAGGTGTTTTCGTGCCAGGGCCTTCAGCTGGCAGTGAACTGGTTCAGGGACAAAGGGATGCGAGACATCACCGTGTTTGTTCCCCTGTGGAGGAAGGAGCAGCCGCGACCTGAGGCACCCATCACCGGTAAGGTCACCTGACTGAGCTGAGGTGGCACTGTCTGCTCATTCTGACACCCTGTGAGGTCAGTTTAAGGGAAGTGCCACCGCTCACATGCTATTTGTGTTCTTTAGGACAGTTAAATCAGAGTTTGTGTGCACATTTTCTCCTTTCTGGGCTCAAGTCTGACCTCACCCAACTGTGATGTCATATTAACATCACAGTTAACATAGCTGCAGGTCGTTTATAGACAATGAATGAAATGTTGCGGTGACTGTGCCACACAACAATAACCTTCTGATTAAAGCACTGTTAATCAGGACCAACCAGAATTTAAACTTCTTTCATGGATGCACCCACACTTAAATTTTGTGTCAACAGTGTGAGCATTGTAGCAGAGCAGGATTTGACAGAACCCAACTGCACAGAATAAATGTTGGCATTTACGTTACTGCAAACCAACATTTTACATATTGTGGATATGTTGAAGTTTTCTGTTTCTTTACAATTCAGTTTCAATTGTATGTTGTGACAGTGCTTTGGTTAACTTGTAGTTAGGTTTAGGCACAAAAACCACTTGGTTAGAGTTAGAAAAACATAATTTTTTGGTTTGAAATGCCCAATTGGTGGCTGCAAACACAGCTGGACATGTCCCAAACTGTTGTTAAAAAAGCCCCTGTTTGGTCACTAAAACCACAGCTGAACATGTCCCAAACTGTTGTTAAAAAAGCCCCCGTTTGGTCGCTAAAAACACAGCTGAACATGTCCCAAACTGTTGTTAGAAAAGACCGTTTGGTCGCTAAAACCACAGCTGGACATGTCCCAAACTGTTGTTAAAAAAGACCGTTTGGTCGCTAAAAACACAGCTGGACATGTCCCAAACTGTCATTAAAAAACATCCGCTTTTGGATGGATCAGTGGTCTTGTGCCATCTGCTGCTTTGCAGACAGCCCATCTATATGTCACACCATCAACCATCCCCTCCTCCTCCTGATGAGAAACTGAGTTCTGAGATACGTCATACAGATAAAGCATGTGACTGTAACATGTATGTATGCCAAAATTTTATTGTGGTGACTGGGCTGTTTGACATGCCAGCTTCCTTATACAGGCACGTCATGCAGCTTCTAACAGAGTGTTTCAGGCTTGAGCTGCAACATGCTCCACTGTGTTCACCTGCCAGTCTCTAATTGTTTCTGTCTGCTGTTTGCTGCTGAGCAGGTAGTGTACATTGAGTTTATCAAAGGTTTTTCTCTAAAACAGTTGCAGCTGTAAACAAGGTTGATGGAAGCAGAGTTAAACAAAAAGCTAAAAGAGGCTGAAAAGTTCAATGGAGCTGAGGGAACTAAATCTCGACCCCTTTCACCTTAAACATTGTGATTTAATCTATTGTTAATACAAGATGAATATTGATTAGCTTTAACTTGCAAACACAGCCTTTAGATACAGAGTCCCAACATCAGCTCCCATATTTTGGTGACTGTAATTACAGCCAAACTCCTATCGGCTGTTCACCAGCCTGAGGATAATCTAACCATCAAACTTAATGAAATACAGTATGTTCAGAATGTTAAACATATATGAGGGCTGAAACAAAGACTTTTGAATGACAAATTAATTGCTGATCAGGAAACTAACTTAAAAAAAAAAAAATGTAACTATATAATCAATAACCATGTTAAAATAATCCAGCCACTTTAATGTACAAATATTTTTAATATAAGAAAATATCAGTTTTGCTGTTCTTCATCTCTTAATTCTAAGTAAAATGATGCATTTTACACTCACAGCAAAAACTATTGGATTCATTTGAATAAACGGAAGAAAAAATAGAAGCCATTACACTGAGTAGGAATTCCTTATCACCAAAAATCAAGGAAATAAGAACAAGTATCATATTTGCAACTGTACAGGCCACTCAGGCAGGTTATCTTCATCCTGTTTGGTTTCCAGTGACGACAGTCCATCTGATGAGTTTCACCCAGTTCCACAGTGAAAAATAAGTATCAAATTGCCCATGAAAACATCTCAAACAATAAGGAAGTGTAACCACCAAAACTATAATCCAGTATCTTGCTCATGTTGGATCAAGTTGGCTAAAAATATCTTCTTTCCTGAAAGCGATCACCAGCAGTTTATAAGGAAGTGTTCTCGGTGCCAAGTGCAGTTTCACACCTTTTATGATCATGGTGTAAAGCTCACTATCAAACAAGCAGACTAAGATAAAGATAAAAGCTTATATGGACTGCAGCGTGCAGGTTGTCCCTACAACCAGCGCAGACTTGTTTTCTTACGTTAATATTTCCGTGGCTGTTATCTTATGTTTATGGAACATGACTATGTGCTGCATGCTCAGACACAATCATACACTAACCTTTTAATGGTTCCACACAGGAAAAAAACGAAACAATTCTCAGTACTAACTTTATTTTATTTTTTCAAGTGACTTTTTGATCATGAGCTCAAAAATAGATCTATAAATAAGGATATGTATTTATTTATGATCAAACTAGACCTGAAGATAGATTTCCAGTGTTCTGTGCACCTCAGCAATTTAATATAATATATAAACTGCAATACAGCCTTTGTAGTGATGGGTCAAATCTGCTCAGCCGTGTGTTGGTGCAAAAGCTGCAAACTTACTGACTTGTATTCATACACAAGGAAACTAAGTATTTCCTGCACTTCAAAGTGGACAGTGCCCCCAGTGATCAGGGTGAAGTGGTCAAAGTGCACAAGCTTTGTTGTGCTTAAACCTGACTTTGGTGAATCATTACCAGTATTAGAAGTTTCACACAAACATTTTCTTAATCATTTAATTTAAATGAAAACACCTAAAATCTGTTGCTTTTTTTTTTTTTTTTGTTAAAGGTGTCTATATTGTGTCTATATAGGTGTCTATAGGTGTAGACAGCAGCAGTGGATGCAAGGGACATTTGCCCCTTAATATTTAGCAGTGCATTTGTCCCCCCCACCAATAAAAACATGAAGGTAACAGAAGTTGACGACATTTAGATCATAAATTGATGCAGAACAGGCACAAAACTGTGCATTAAAATTCACCGGAATGTAGAAAATTAGGTGTTCGATGCCCAAAATCTTCTAGTGGAGAACCCCAAACCCCATTTCTTAAATGTGCCATTAACTTCCTGGCAGAAACCCACCTAAAAAGGTCTAGGCCTGAAAACTGCAGTGCACCCTGGGAAATTTGGGGGGGTAACATACTTTAAAGGTAGTAATGGCACAGTCAGGTTGAACTAACTAATGTGCTTCACCAAACTACTGAGATGACCATTAAAGCGTAGACATTCTTGATTTTTTCAGGCACAAGAAAGACCAGATCATTGCTAGCCCTGGGCTTGTAATAATAAGCCTTATAATAACAATAAAACAACAATATTCTTATTGGTTTTGTAGATCAACATATTCTCCACGAGCTGGAGAGAAGGAAGATCCTGGTGTACACGCCGTCCCGCTGTGTGAACGGGAAGAGGGTGGTGTGCTACGATGACCGCTACATCGTCAAGCTGGCTGTCGACTCCGACGGCATCATTGTGTCCAACGACAACTACCGTGACCTGCAGACGGAGAACCCCAAGTGGAAGAAGTTCATAGAGGAGAGGCTGCTGATGTACACGTTCGCTAACGACAAGTAAGTCTGATAGCAGCTTTGGGCCACTGTACACATGCAGGGGTGTGTGCGGAGTGTGTAGGGGCAGAGGGAAAAGGGGCACCTATTCTCCACACATACAGTAGATAGAGAGACCCAAAATGTCACATGTGATATCGCCTGATCCTGACTGTGTCTCTGTGCTGCTGCAGGTTCATGCCTCCAGATGATCCTCTGGGAAGGAACGGCCCCACCATTGATGATTTTTTGCGGAAGAAGCCGTGGACCCCAGACAACAAGCTGCAGCATTGTCCTTACGGTTGGTTTACTCTTCTGTTTCACCCAGCAACAGATACAACAGCTCAGGTTACACTTCCTCGTACTCTCCCAGGGGATTAAATCAGTACAATGACAACCAGTTTAGGGAAACTATCTGCAGTACATTTTTGCTCTACTTAGCTGTGTTGTGCTTTAAGCTAAATGCTAACGCCAGCATGCTAACATGCTCAGAATGATCATTCTGACTATTATGACGATTTGTATTATGAGTTTTTCAACCGTGGAGGTTTTATATTTGTAAAACTTTCCTTGACATGACTACTGTGTATATTCTGTGGGCCGCATACCAATGCACCAGAGGAGCAATTCTTATTAACATCTGTCCATCATTAAGAGTCAACAACGTCTTTCTGACATCATGTTGACATCCGGTCTCAGCAGGGGCCGCATTGCAGACACTGTCTGATTGACCACAGTGTATTTTTTAAATTATCCAACTGGATTAGAAAAGATTTCACAACACCAAAGTGTTTCGTCTTGCCATAGAGGAAGTATAAAGTCCAGGAACATCACCCCACTTGGAGTTTCAAGATGTCAAGTCAACTGAAAAGTGGAAGTTGTGCCTCACTGAAACTTTGATTTCAACACATAATTATCTTTCTTATTAGTAGCATTTTTATAAGTGAGCGTTTTCAGAGAGGTGTAGAGCCAGTAGGGGGTGCTGTTTTCTTGTCCGTCCTTACTCCTCAGTGACTCCGGACTGAGGCGTATGAAACTTGTAGAGGGCCAACCCATCTGTCATGAAGAGATTAGCTGACGAGTGATTTATTTGCCCGCCTGTCAGTCAGTGATTGGGCCAGAGAGACACCCGGGGGATCACTTCAAAGAGTTCTACAGTAGTAAAGTCTGTCCGCACAAAGAGAGCACGAGGTTACAGCCGGTTTATGTGTGAAGCAAAGTGTGTTTACAGTCGTGCAGACAGGAAGAGAGGGCTCGCAGCGCACTCAGACACACACATCCTGTGTTGACAGTTTCTTCAGGAGATACATGTTGACATCTGCGGAGCCCAGAAATAATCTCTTCTTTCTTTCTTTTAGGAAAGAAGTGTACTTACGGAGTCAAGTGCAAGTTCTACCACCCAGAGCGGGCCAACCAGTCACAGCTGTCTGTGGCCGATGAGCTGAGAGCGCTGAGAGACAGAGCCAAGAACTTCTCGCCCAAACCCAGCCTGCAGGACACACACTGCTGCCCTGCTGTGTATCAGCCGGAGCACGGATACATTTCATCCACCCCTCCTCCGCCCCTGAGCGCAGATGATCAATCCCTCAGGGCTTCACCCAGCGAGCAGTTCTTGTATCACAGAGACACCAGCAGCCCGAGGAGCCAGCCAAACACCACCCTGCACCTCTGCCCGAGCCCGGATGTGGACGAGGCCTTCAGCTCCATGGACAGCTCCATGTCCAGGCTCTACATCCATGATGTGCCCCACAGCTACAGCAGTGGCGTGGCCAGCTACAGCCTGAGCCACGACGACTACTCCTCATCAGGGTCCTATGGCGGGAACACCCAGAGGCCCTGCCTGAGCGGAGGTTACTACCCCCATCAGAACGGCTCAGTGTCCTGCGAACGCCCCATGTGCAGCCACTGTAGGTGTGCTCACCAGGAGACAAGGGTGTCCCACCACCAGAACCACCCAGCATGGGGTTCCTGTCCAACTCTGCCTCCACATAACAGGGAGCATCCTGGTTATTATTCAGAGAACCAGTACTCGAGACAGCACTCCAACAGACAGAGCCACAGCTTACCAAGGGACCCATGGGTGCAGGGCAGAGCCAAGAGTCCATCCAGCGAGCAGAGGAAGGGCCTGAGGAGCCAGCTGAGCACCCTCTTCCCTCAGAGCATGGTGGAGCAAGTCATGAATACTTACCCACACATCACAGACATGTCTGAACTGATCCCTCTCATCCAGAGCCACAGGACCAGTCACATCTCCTTCTAGATTAGAAAGACTTTTTTTTGACTCAAACTGAGTCCACATCGTAGTTCTCATCCCAGAAACAAAGTGAAAACTGAGAAAAAAATCTGCTTACATACGAATCATACTGTGGCAAGCTTGCTTGAGCTCATCCCAAACTCAGCCTTTATCTTAAGCATTAAAAGTGACTCGATCTGATGAAGTCTTGAAAATGTAGCAGACTGAATGCTGTTTCTTTAGTATAAAAGTGCAATGCACTACGCTCCATACATGCTACGTATTGTAGCAGTGAAAATATTTTATTAAAGCAGCATGTGTTGTTTTTCTCATGTTGCCTCAAAGTGAGGAACTCTATCGTACCATTCTGTACTTGTGTAAAGAATGGCATCGACCTATTTTTATATAAATTCTAGAGGCTTGTGTTTTTGCTGTTCCTGTGAAATAAAAGCACTCAAATCACTCCGGATAATTGTCAGTGATTAACTTGTCCTTAAAGGTGGGTAATACAAGTATGGAAGCCCATTTCTGCCTGTGTGATGGAAGAAAAACAATCCTTTATCGAAATAATGACTAACTTATCTCAACATGACTCAGTATCTTAAAATAATGGAAACTTTTTTAAATTAGTCAGAATCCAGATACTGAGAGAGAGAGAGAGTTTCAGTCTGCAAAATGGAAGTAGATGAACAAGATATTCACAGTGCTGATTGAAATTTCGAGCTGCTGCTGCTCTCTGGTGGTTGAACCCACCAGTGTTGCTACACTACATTTAGTGATGACACAGCAGGTGTTTTCCATCAAAGACAAATACCTGCTGCAACATGCTGAGAGCTCTGGTCTGGGTTTAAAAGGAAATATCCTGACTTTATTTCCCCATATTGGAAAGCTGTTGAGATATTTCAGTCTGGCTCAGGGGGTTATCTACAGGGCCCAGGTGTTCAGAAGTAATCTGATCGGATTTTGGCTATCGGATTGAATCAAATCTTGAAGATGGGTTGTCCAAAAGAAAAACAGAAATTCTGATATCAGATTCGATCACATAATCCAGCTTCTGTTTTGATCTGGATCAAACCTCCAGTATGTGTTGTTCAAAACTTTATAGTGGGGTGGCTGGGATACCTTTGATCCCAAAAAAATCAGGAGTATCCTGATTGCAGCAGAAGGGTGGATTACAGGAACAAAGTGCTATAAAACCTTTAAATTGGTCAAATATATATACACTTATTCAGATTTAGCACGTGACTTGTTTAGCCATTACAGTGACCAAATAGAAAAAGTAGGCATTAGGTTACCTATTAAGCCTTACAGTACTGGATAAAGGATTTCGTCCCCATAAAATAACCCCCAAACATCTGTTGATATCAAACAAAAATACTTAATGTTAACCTTCATTCGTCACTTTATAGTAGTTGCAATGACACAGTCAAAGGTAGTTTCCAACAACTGGAATTGTCTCTTCAAATAAACACAGAAAGTGAACCCAAGCTTCTACTATACTTGTTCTTAACGTGGCTAGTAGACTACATTGTGATATGTAATTCTACTTATAGCACTGGTTGTTAGGATACTGTTATCCTGGAAATCTGAATCCGGATCAGGGTGAACCAATGTTGTTTTGAAAAACCAGCATAAAAGTAAGATGGATTAGCTGATCATGGATAGCAAAACAACATTCTTTGATCTGGATCATTCTGATCCCTATCAAAGTCCTTGAAGTACTGGGCCCAGGTCTGAAAATTGAAATCAGTGCAGAAGTGCCTTGAACCTGCATTCTTTCTAATGGCCAGCAGGGGGTGACTCCACTGGTTGCAAAAAAAAAAAGAAGTCCAATTGTTTAGAAGTCTGTGAAAAATTCACCCTACCTCTCACTTGATTTAATGAGTTTATGGTCTCAATCTTCTTCAATACAGCATGATTTTCATTTTGTCGATGACGGTCCTTTTTAGAGTAAAATAGATGATAAAGGGTGTGGCTACCTTGTGACTGACAAGTCTCTATCCCAGTGGTGTCCTCAGGCTCTCAGTCAGCTCCACCCTCTCATCCAAATATGGTCACTTCTGGCTCCAAAAAACCCAACAATCCAAGATGGCGACGGCCAAAGTGCCAAACTTAAGGCCTCAAAACATGCGTCCACAAGCCAGTGGGTGAAGTCATGGAGGCTACGTCCACTTCTTATTTCTGTTGTATGGTCTGGGGCAGGGGTAGGCAACCTACGGCTCCAGTTGCTCTTCCACAAGAAAACAGAATTTAACTGTATTTGAAGAGACTTGTTTGCTTTTAGTGCCAACTCTGCAAGGTTTAAGTTCCAATAAATCACAGTCCCCTACAGTGCCACCTGGTGGTGAAACATATGAATGAATGAATGAATGAATGAATGAATGCTCATTTAGACCTATTTGTAATTGACAGGCTAATTTATATTTAATAAGCTGCATTAACTTCATTATTAATATGATTTGCAGCTGTTTTCCTGATAGATTTTTTTAAAATTATTTTTGGTCACACATGGCTCTTTTGATTACGAAGGTTGCCGACCCCTGGTCTGGGGCAACAGAGGAAGAACATTCATTCATTCATACACCATCCAGGACCTGCCAACATGTGAGTATGTATAAAATGTGTATTAATACACAGCTGAAATTGTTGTTGACAAAAAGAAAAATAAAGTAGTCATATAACACCAGATTCATCCTTTTACTGAACAACAGTCACTGTGGCCACAAGTGACAAGTAAGGAATATGGTCAGTGCTAAAACAGAAGCATATCTAGAGAAGGGTCATAAAGTAATATCCACTATATAACAATACCTAAGCCATACTAAGCTTAGTTAACCCCTTAAGTGTCTTGAATTAATGACTCCCAAAATCAACTTATCCCTCATGATAGTAAGACTGTCTTCTAGTAACACAGCCTGGTTTTAAACCAATCAGCGCTCTCTGTTGGTTCAAACTTTCAAGTGTCAGGACGCCCCGCTGGCCTGGGTTTAAAGTGCAGACTAAAAGCAAAAGGTGAAAAAAAATTAACAAAAAGGCCTTCAAGTGTTGCCACAACATATTTAGCATGCAGGTGTTTTCATTAGAAACATACAGAGAAATTCAAGGCAGTAGCAGTGTTTAAACACCTTGTTACTAATTCTTGGTGTAACTCTCAGTCGACCTTTTTCACAGGAGACATATTGACATATTGAAGAAGAAGCACAGGCATAATTAATAACATTAGTAATGGTACAATCCTTCCCCAGTGAGCCACAATACTAATGAAACCTAAATGGTATGTACCCATCGTTTTCCTGCAATGACCGAGCAAAATGTTTGCTCAGTTAGTTTAGATCCATTACTGTCAGAACCCTTTAACCACATTATGCCAGTGTAAAGATTTAGAAACATTAAAGGAATAATTCACCCAAAAACATTCAAAATTGCATATAGTACTGACCTTTCTAGGCTCTCTGTGGTCCCAGGAAAAATGTTCTATCGAATAGTGTACAGGAGAAGTGAGTGCCCAAAAAAAATGAAAGCATATCAGTGCAAATAGACTTCGACAGAGGCTGAACGGAAGACTGCAACAAACGTTAGGAAAATGGCCAAAAAAAACCTAAGTATCTTGTATCCATTTGTTGGTTTGTGGAAATCCAAACACCTATTTTCGTGCAACTATCTCTACATAATGCAGGATCATCTGAAAATGCTTCGTTCAGCAATAATTTAGATATTTGGATGATGCTGCACACTAATTTTCAGTTTTTTTGATGTTTCATTACCTTTATTGCTGTCTTTCGTTCAACCTCCATTCAAGGATGTTTGCACTTATATGCTGCATTTTTGCTCTTGGTAATGCCATTTAATAGAAAACTTTTTCGGGGACCACAGAGAGCCTCGGGGTGCATACTATATAAGACATTGTTTCTGGGGTGAATCTTAGGTTTTATCAACACAGGGCTCAAAGTGACACCATTATTAATGTTACTGATTATGCCTGTGCTTTTCCCTTTATGACCAGTCAACACATCTCCTATGAAAAAGGTCGACTAAGGGTTACACAAAAAAATTGTCACTGGTGTTGAAAACTGCCAGCATACTGTACTTTATACAGGGTTTCTATATAGTAAAATGAAAACATTTGGCTGGACTATTCCTTTAAGCAGGTGGCGAGAGTTGACGTCTCCACTGACACCCATGTTGGTCTCTTCTGCCCTCTAGTGGATAAAAACACCCTGACTGTTGCATCAGTATCACAAAGACAAACCTCAAAAAAATCAGAATAGATTTTTTTAATTATTTTTACAAATAACTTATCTGTTACAAAGACAGTTTTCCCAGCTAAAATCAAAAAAACACTTTAGATATCCAAATTACTTTTTTTTTCTCCATTTAATAAAACATGAATAAACTGCCTCTTCACACCAAGGTGCAGATAAAGCTGAAAACTGGTTTCTTTGGATTGGAAAAAAGGAAAAAAAAAGTATGGCATAAGTGCTTAAGAGACAATAATTCATCTACTTTTAAATGGGTTTAAACAATACTAAAAATTTTGGTTTTAAAAATGGCACTCGGATGTGACAGAATAGATCATCAATACAAATTGGATAGTTCTAAAGGCACTGATTCAAGGCAACATTTCACAAGTGTGGAAAAAAAACAAAAACAAAACAAAGTAACTATTCCACAGTTAAGGTAAGTTAATGACGATAAGTAAACTTTAGAAACACCCTCATCGATAAAAGCTTAGGAGGATGACATGAGCCAAATAAAAATACGAGTATACAAAGTGGACAGTCATGTTGTCTGCTTCCAAGATGTTGTGACCTGTTGTATATAAGGCATAGGACCATCATAGAGAGAAACATATTCACTTTGTTACCTCACAAAAACCTAATTCAGGTGCACAGCAACATGGAGACTTTGAACCCAATCAGCTGTTCCAGGAGCACTTTGACATCGATCTGCGGTAACATCCTGATTGTACTTGTAAATGAGAGTCTCTCTGCACTGAGGTGTAGCTGTCCCCAAACATTAAACTTACATTCCAGTTGTCAGATAAGATGGCAGTTTGTAAATTTTGCTTTTTGACCCCTTCCCTCCCCCGACAGTCCCGACATATTTGGCGTCCTGAATAAAATAAAAAAAAAAGAAGAAAAAAAAAAAAAATAGACTCCTCCATCGCCTTCCTCTTTGCTGCATCTGCAGATCGTACACAAGAAACTCAGCAATTACACAAGCGATGAACGGACCGGGCAGACGTAGCTTCATGATGACTGCGAGGGTTGTTACCGCTCTGCTCCTCTCCTTCTGCAAGGCTTCAACTCTCACAGAAATCAAGTAAAAAGCTTAAAAAGGGAGCATGGTGCTTATTCGTTTGAAAGAGGGAAACAAAACAAGACAAAAAAAAGTTAATAAAGTCTATAAAGCTATACTTACAGGAAATACAAGTGATTCATAGTGTGAGGAAGAAGGCTTTCAAGGCACATTCTAAAATTATGTACAGTAAAAAGCTCAAGGGGAGTTTCTGCCTCCGTGTACTGTACACAAAGCATGCAACTTAGTTTCTTTTTTTTCATTAACTCATGACTGAAGAGACAGAAAAGGGGATACTGAAGGGGGGGGGGGATGAGAGGCACGTTTGAGCGGCAGCCACACTGCCGGTTCCCCCTTTTGACATCCTCTAGAAACAGCAAACAAACTTTAAAGTCCACGATTAGTCTGTTAGTTTTCCCTTCAGGTGGAGAGCAGTGGCTGAACACAGTTCCCAATCCCCTGGTCATGCCACCACAGAGGAAGAAAAAAACAAAAATGTAATCAGCAAAAAGGCACATTGGCACCTGTGTTGTGTGTGTGTGTGTGTGTGTGTGTGTGTGTGTGTGTGTGTGTGTGTGTAGGTGTGTGTATGTGTGCCGTCACACTGCAGGGCCACACTCATAATACTGTAAGTGGGAGCAGCGAGGTATCCCCAGGGTTAACGTGTCACCCGTCGAGCAGAAAAGGGGGATGTGACCCCCCTCGCCATCTGAGTCTCGAAGGTGAGGTATCATCCGACTCTGCCAGCCTTTATGAAAAAACACAAGCTGTAAACACTATCCAGTCAAGCCTTCAGTGGACAGCATTCTACAAACCATAGAGAGGAGAAAAGAAGAAAAAAAAAATCAAGGAAAACAGGACGCATGATGCACGATGACTACGCCCCGTCCTAGTTTTCATACAACTAGGGTGAAAAGGAAACAGAAAGGCCCTTTTCTATTCTGGTCTGGTAGAAGACAGGCGGGCAGAGGAGGGGGCGGCGCAGCCTCGTTGGCTCAGAAGTGCCGCGGGAACTCGCACTGTTCACAGCGGTTGAGGGCGGGGTGGTTGAGGAAGGTGCAGGCAGTGCAGCCCCACTGCGTCCCCTCGTCCTCCTCCTGGTCTGCGATGGGCTTCACAATCTTACTGCCCGGGTCTGTGAAGAAGAGGAGGAAGAGTCAGAATACAGAAAAAGTAGTGCAGCTCACTAAGTTTATCCATAAAATGTTGAAAACATGGACATCCACATTATTTACATTTGTGGCTGTGGTGAAGTGAACACCTGTGTATCAGTCTTGGCAGTAAAGATTTAAAGGTACACTGCGCAGGAACTCTCGCTTACTGTTTGTAAACACAACATTCAAACTTGGCCCCTCCTCCCTACACTGCTTGTACGTTCACTGCAAGCTACTAATGTAGGAACCTTAAATTTGTTGTGATGGAAAAGCCGATATTTGAGCAAGCTAACTAAGCTAACAGCTAGCACCTATTTGTCCAACAGATTGCTGGGATGATACTCTTACGTCCTGACTCAATACAATCATGATACTTGAGTATGTATTGCCATTTTAAAGTATTGCAATTCTAAGAGTATTGCAATTCAATATTACAATTTATTTCAATTTTTGTTTACTTTTTTAGTCAAATCATACACTTCTAGTCTTTATATATTTCAGTAGCACTTTGGGACCTTACTCTGTGAAAGGTCTTATATTAAATCGACTTTACTTCCTAAAATGAACATGTACAGTAGAATACATTTAAAATATTTACTTTCTGAGGTATACTTAAACTCCTATATTTAGCTGTCCCTGCTTTGTTTCTACTACACCCACCAACCGAATCACCGTGCAGAAGGTAGAGTGCATCTACTGCTAGCTAACGTAACACCTAGTAAACATACCAGGTAGCTAACGTCACAGCTCAGCTGAGGAGGACGCCATTAGTGTTAACATCTGACGCTGTCACGAGCATGAGCCTCACATCCATGAGCAGATGCACGTTTCCTTCTGCGTGGTGATACAGTTAACAAATGTAGTGAAACTGCTCACAACAAGGTCTGTGGATTATCTTGAGTAACCAGGTCATGATTTCTGTAAAGAGACATTGCTGTTGAGTTTTTCAAATGTATTATTTTGGCACTTTGAGCACCACAAGCTGAGTGCCATCTAGTTCCATTATATTGGAGAGAAGGCAGGCATCTCTATGGCCGATATCTCCAAAACTCGGCAACTCACACCAAAACAATTTGGATTACTAAACAGCACTACAGGGCAGAGGAAAAATATGTATTTATGACTTCTGGGGTGAACTGTCCCTTTGAGATAATTAAAAGACCTGCTACATAAAGACAAACCTATAAATCAAAAGGGGTAAAAAAAAAAGCTTGTGGAGCTCGTTAATGACAGGATACATGGTTGATGATAAAGGGAGGAAGACTGAAGGAAGAGGAGAAGAGCAGAGATACCAACCAAGTGGGAGAGGAGGGGGAGGACCAGAGGAGGGCTCCATCATGAGCTCAGAGGTCACATTATATCTACATCCTCTCCTGTCTGGCCCAGGGGTGATGGAGCCGAGCAAAGGGCAAGGAATGTATGGATGGATGAGGAGGGCGGATGGATGGATGAAAAAGATTGATGAGCAGGTAGGAGGAAAAGAAGGAAAGTGCAGAAATGAAGAAATCAATCAGTCATAGACAGGGTTAAACCAATATACTGGGCTGATTGTAATGTAATGATCGACTACACCTAATGAAGGAAGCACTTTGAGTCACCTCTCTGTCAGCTCCACTAAATTTGTGCTAAATCTAGGCTCTTATGTCTATCACTCATCAAAGCGAGGAAATTACCTCACCAGTTTGTAAAGTCTCCTCTTGCCTACTTCTAGCTAGCTTGCTGCTAGTTAGCCTGGTCAAGGTTTTTAAGTGTTAACATCAGTAAATACTGAGGAGAGATGAAGAATAAATGGGCACCAGCTGAACTAGCATCCTGGTTGCCATTGTGCAGTCAGGATAATAAACTGGATGACCTCCATGTGGCATCAGTTTCCAACAGGATATCCGGAAGTGTAATATCCTTTGATTCACTGAAACGTAGCTAAATCTTGGACAGTGCCTTTCAACCAGGAGGCTCTTTTTTTATATGCTGATTTTGGTGTTGGCTTTCAGCAACCCATATTGGTACAACCCTGATAAAAACAAGAATGGAACAGTGAAGTTAGTAACATTAATCTTATAGATGCTTTGTGGGCAGTACAGGTGGTTTTGCATATTGTGGCCTATTATCCAGTGTGGTTTAGTAAACACAAGCTGTTACCATGCAACACCAAGATACCATGCAAGGAATGAATGAATGGATGACTGAATGAAAAGTTGATATTACAAATTACAACCATATGCCTGGCTTGACCTTAGCACATAAGGAAATAAATGAAATAGATATAAAAATATAAATAACCTATCAACAAGATTATAAAAGGGGCCAATGCTAATGTAGTGAATCCGAAAAGGTTAATCGAAAGAAAGTGTTCAACAGAATGAGGAATGTCAGCACATGTGACCATGCAACCTTTTCTAAACTTACCGATAGATAAAGTACCTTTGGGTTTGGGTGGGACAGGACCGAGGAATCCAATGTTGTCATAAAAATTATGGATTGCACTGGGATTAAAGTGTGGTCCTGTAAATGGATGGAAACTAGAGTTACCGTCTTGTTGCTGTATGCCTCTGCACACCAGTCAGGTTTCTCTTACAGTTTACATCCATGTCTTTGAAAACATGGATGCTTCACACACATCTTCGACCCGGCAGCACAGACGATCGATACAATCAGAAGAGTTTCAAGGTGAACACCAAAGACTAGTGTCACCGATTCAGTATCTGACCAAATGTCTTCCCTTCTGTTCCTGAGTTATGATGCTGAATAATGGTGAGAAAAGTGTTTATGCAGAGCATTATGATGTCACAGTGAAGCTGACCTTTGACCTTTGGGATATAAAATGTCATCATTCATGTCTTGGTGTGCCATATCAAATACCACTTCATGTTTCATAGCCATCACTTCTGACTGCTAGCTATACATAAACAATTAGAAAACTGGCTGTGGCGTGACAACATAGCTGGTCACATATCTCACTTTAAATCCCAGGTATCACCAGGTCTGTGACGTTAGTAAGTAACAGGCATTGTCATAAATGTGAGCCTTCCTCCACCTGTGTGAAGCAGCTGGTCGGTGGCTTGGTTTCTGTCAGCAGTGGAGTGCTGCCAGGGGGCCAATAAATCCCGTGTTACCAACCAGCAACAGGATGCAATTCAGGAAGGACTGGTAGTTAACAGTACAATGGCAGCACCTTGAGTGAGTGTGCAGAGAGGATGTGAGCAGCTGCACAACCCTCGATCCAAACTGACCTCCCTCACTCAACGACTTACTGCTAACTTTATTATTATTACACAACACGTGTACATGAGCTGAAAGCCAGAATCATACCTCTTGTTTGTAGGAGATCAATTTCTTTGGTGAGGCAGTCAATGTCGATCTGCAGTAACCTGTTTTTGCATCGCAACTGCTTCATTTCCTCAATCTGAAAAAGAACGAGACAGGAAGGGATCAGCTGGTCAGCCATCACACACACAGGCAGCTCTAAGACATCCTGCTTCTAAGTCAGTGGAGCAGATCTGGGACCGTGTCAGGAGGAGAGCTGCTCCGCTTTCCCCAACTGGCTCGCCTCAGTAAACAACACTGAACCAAAGAGCTACTGAGCTCAGCAACACCAGCCAATTAACCTTCCGCAGCCACTTTCCCCCTCTGTTCGCTCAAACTGTAATAACCGACAGAAACAGCTGACTCAAGAAGAAGCTCAGAGTGGCACTTGATCTGAACCCAAGAGGTTTCAACAAACTCACCGCTGCAAATCTAACATAAACACGAAGCTTTGCTGAAGATAAATATAAAAAGACACATTCGCTTTATGTTTTCTTTTGAACTCTCACCATCGCCGCTTTAGCTGCACAACTTGCTGCACAGCTCCAGAATGAGCTGTGAAGTGAATCTGACAGAAACTGTGTGCTCTGTCGGTCTGAAAATATGGAACTGAATCAGCCAAATCATAAACAGACCCTGCAATCAGCATAGTTTCAGGGTGTAGGAGCATCGATAGGAACCAAGAATGGCAATGTGACCCAGATCATTTTGTTTTTGTCTGCTCAGCTTTTTATCTGTCAGTAATAACCAGAAAAAACATTTGTTTGCAGTTGTGAAGAGAAGAACATCTCTGATGACTGCTAATAAAATCACATTGAATTTGTTTTTAAATTGATTGATCTGCCAGTGAATGATGCTTAGATTTACTTAAGATTTTCTCTCTCCCAAATTTTCTACTTTCTGGCTGATGTTAACTAAAGCTGATGATTATTGTTCTCAACAATAAATATCACAGTTTGTAAAAATTAGGCTTGGGCTGCAAGGGCATCCAGGGGTCTGCTGGTAAAGGCCAAGTCCTGGGACCATTGTGTTATTATATACCCACCTATCTCGTCTTACATTTTCTGTCTGCATTTCAACTGTCACTGTTAAATTAAAGAAAAAAATAATGCAACACATTTATATCTTTAAAGGCGACCTTTTATGCTTAGATACAATGTATGTCGGATGTTCATTTTAAATAAGATATTAATAAGATAAACATACATAAAAGTAATCCTTGTGAGCAAAAACCCCAAGCTTCAGACCGTTCTGGAAAAAAAAAACAAAAAAAAAACGCTTTTCTACTTTTGAGAAAAGCTGACATCAGCTCCTAATGGATTTCTTTATATGGTCATCTGCTCCAGGCATGCTACAGCAAGCAGCCTAAACTGCTACATGTAGCTACATGCTAACGTCAGGGAAACATGTTATCTTGGTTGCAGATGTTGTTAATTTCTCACTGATTTTGGATCATATTCCTACTGAAACATGTCTGGTTCTGTTTAGAAGCTTTTATTGGAGATTCTTCCTGGTAGAATGTGCCGCTATACTCCGTTACAGTCATTCCCTGGACTGCATTGATGGTGCAGAGACACTGAGTTACAGAAGACTGGAAATGCTAACCAATCAGAGCAGGGTGGGTTAAAGAGGCAGGAGCTAAAACGGAGCGCTTCATACAGAAGGTGATAACAGGAGTTGCAGCTCAGACAGTATGAAGGGAAAAATGTGTTTTTTGACCATAAAAGTATGTAAACATATTCTGACAGAAATTCAAAATACAAGTATTACTGAAATTAAGCATGATAGGTCCCCTTTAAAATCACCAAATTAAGCTTACAGAAGGAATTTGGGAAGCCGAGTTGGATCTCTCCAGCCGTCTCCTGGTCAGGTCATTCTCCATCTCGTTGACCTCCTCTTTTAGCTTCTCCAGCTTCTTCTTCTTCAGCTCCAGCTCGTGCCACAGTCTCTCCATGCGGGCCTTCTGATGGACCAACAACGCTGGAGAACACACACACACCACTGTCATCGATTGTCTTGTCAACATTCAATCACTAGTAAACTGAACAATGTAAACATCATTTAGCATGACAGAAAATCAAAGAGGGAGAGACACTCAATAAGTATTATATATATATATATACATATATATATATATATATACANAAAACTGCTGACAACAGTCATTTGAAGGACAATGTGCTGTACTGACTGTATTTTCAGATACGCCACAGGATGATCTCTGTATACACCAGTCAAACCAGTTTTGAGCATAAAAACAACTTTGTGAAAGGAGAGACAGGGGAACTACATCAGATTCCTTGGGCTTTCTATCGGTCTACGTTTCATCACCTATTGTGGTAACAGCGAGAGATCAGACGTATCCCGGTTAGCAAACTGCTGCAGGCGCATTCTGCTGCACTGTTTAATACAGAACCTTAACTGTGCACATGTCCTGCTCAAGTCTCTACAGCATGTTTCCCATAATTCATTATAGTTCCTGCATCTGTTGGCAGGTTGTAACACCTCCTGCGCAGACATTCAATGATAAACAACTCTCTGGCTCTCTGCTGCTACACACAAACACACGCCACTTCACGACTTATGAGAAGATGGAGAGCGTACACTTGTTCTCTGGTCAAAATATCTTGGAGCTAAACTGCTAACTCCAAGTCACACAGTATGAGAGCACATGAACTAAATGGTATTAATATACAAATAGCCCAGCACGCGTACAAACGAATGTGAACTGAACATGATACACAGTGCATATGAACACATTGCCCTGCTTTACAGTGTTAAGTTCAGCTATGATGAGGCAAATGTGCCTTTAGTTTCTCGGCAGCAGATAACAGTCTTTGTGTTCAGCTTTTTAATTTTAATTTATTATGTGATGATGGTAGTTTAAGCTTTGTCTTCCTTCTTGGCAAACACATAGCACTATTTTTTGTCATTTTACAGTACAAAAGATGACGGACAGTCCTCTTCCTCACTCAGGCATCAACATGACCCTGTCTTACACCTGATTCGACAAACGGCCCACTCACCCACCGTTTAATTTCTCCTAACCTATCCACCAAATTAAGCTGCCAAATAGGTCCTGCAGTTACAGAGTAACACTTTTTATACCCGCAACACCTGCTTTTAATTGTTGTTTTTGAGATGCAGGAATTTGGGGAGACAACGAGTCACATTATTATTCAAAGGTTCACTCAATGATCTAGTACACACAAGACTAGATTAATTATTTTTCCAAAACCTTTAAGGAATACTTCACCCCCCCAATGACTGTTTGTATATCAGTTACTAACCCTGTGTAACGTTAAATTCACAAAGAAAACAACAGCAAAATCACATCAAGACAAACATTTACAAACTCTCATGCAGTATAATCCAAGTCTCATTTATCCAGTCGTATGCTCAGTACTTCCCAAACACCTGCATTATGACTAAACTAAATCTAAAACTGAACTGGAAGCGAAACATATCTGTGTTCTCTTCAAAGCCAGACTCCACTGACAAAAACAGTAATTTGTCACAGGTGAACGGAGAGGCTAGTGGCCTACCCCTGCCTCAATCGGTAGTTTTTGTGTCGTTGTGTGACATTGGTGAATCCAGACTAACCCTTAAAACACTTAACCATATAATAACACAAATTAACTAACTGATCAATGCAGTGGTAGACAGCAGCTCCTGTGTTCAGCAAGGTACCATTAACATTTTTGTAAGGAGAGTCTGGCTTTGAAGAGGGCATGGATAAGTTTCACTTTCAGTTCAGTTTTAACAAGAGTGCATGTGTTTAAGAAGTACCGAGCTTACAACTGGATAAATGAGACTTGGATTATACTGTGGGATTTGTGTGAGAGTTTGTAAACAGATGTTTTAATAAAGTTTTGCTGTTGTTAAACACGGCCCCCATTTACTTCAATTCATCAAGAATTTTCTCAATTTGTGGATTCTTCGTTCACTGTGGAGGCATGCAAGAAAAACAAAGTTTTGTTAATTAATTAAAAGTAACACAAGGTGAATAACTGATATACAAATTGTTATTTTGTGGTTTAAGTGCTCCTTTAATATCTTAGAAAAAAACTCTCTGTAAAAAAAAAACAACACGCTGTAGTCTAGCTGTGTGAGGTTACTAACCTACTATACCACAATAACAAACACATAAAAATAAAAGAACATACAGTGTCCCGCAGGAATATGTGCAGAATCAAAGGGGTAATGTCTTATGGCACCAGATTTAATTTGTCTCATTTGAAACAGGCCTTCACTTTCCAACCAGAACCAAGTCTTCAACAAAATTATGTAATAACAATAATATTATTCTGCTGCCAAACAGTAACAGCTACAGCTCTCGTGTAAATAGTGACTGGTGATGGCTAACACATTATTGTTTTATTAACAGCTATGTGGTGACAGGTGTGTCTTTATCAGGTACAGTGCTGGTGTCAATATACATTTTACAAGCCAAAGCAGATAAATTAGGGGGAAACTGGGCTGATGAGGGTCAACAGCAGAGGCAGCATGCCCGCTGTGAAGCCCCTCTAGGTGGTAGTCACCGCAATGCAGGAGCCACAGCCGGTGACTCATACGTAATACAGTCAAAAGCCCAAAAAAGGAAACAGCAGTGTGCTCTGACACGTTTGACTCACACTACAGAATCCACCAGTCTCAGGGGTCGTCAGAGCAAACGCAGCATTTAGTGAGGAGGACTCACGCTGCCGTCATCACGCCGGCCCTCACTGAGCGAGTCACCTTTACTTTTATCTACCTCATAGAGGCGGACATGCAGAGTGCTGTTTCTACACTAACTGAACATTAGTGGCAGCAAGTATACACAGTCTGGCTGGAGAAATACATTACAGTCAATGTTATGGAAAGAGACTTTTAAAATCACACAGTATACTTTATAGTAAAATTACTTTCTTGGCAGGAAGGGATGGAAAAAGCATTTAGACCAGCTGCTGGTAGCAAAAAAAAACCCTTCACTCACAGTTAAAATGGGTCTGAAAACTGCTCTTTTTGCCTCATCACTGGGCTCTCTATAGCCACTTGACATTTGCTAAACAACCAATAAACGGCCCAAACAGCTCTAACGGGACATCAGAGGCCTACTTGGTGGAGGAATCACAGTGTAAACCATTTCTGGACATTTTTGTCTGTTTGGTCCAAGCTGTGGGCGTTTACCTCCTTATCTGAAGTATGTGTCCGCAAACTTACGTGCTGTGAAAACAGCTTCAAGATTTCATTTTGCTGTGCAAGTTATGTCAATTATCGTAAAAAATAATCCAGAGAGGAAATGAACATTGTAAAAAAAGGTTTTAAAGGGTTTGTAATTACTTTATTTACTGGTATAATATACTTTTGAGTAAGGAGTTGTGAATATGTAATTTTTTTTAGAAGATTTATTTATTTATGTTTAGTGTTCTCATTTGCCTTTTTATTTCTTTTTTATTATCATTAACATTTTAATTCTACCTTTTTTATGTAAAGCACTTTGAGCTACCTCTGAATATGATATGAAATAGTATGTTACATAAATATACTTTCCTTGCCTTCTTTTGCATTTGCCCAGAGCCAAGGGCCCAGAGGCTGGACTTATGATCTAAGTGATGATACTCAGCATTGCTCACCTTGTGTGTACGCTGCATCATCAGAGCCCATGCTGAGTCTGCGAGGCTCACTCGGCCTCTCCCTGTGTGGCGACAGCGGGTCTGAGAGATGGAGGGGGTCTGGTTCCGCGAAGTGGTGTTCTGAGGGTAGGCTGAGGAGGTTGTTGGGCTCAAAAGTCGGGGACACAACTCCGGGGGACACGGCTGGGGGCTTATTGGGAGATACTGTGATTTTAAAAGTGTATTTGGTGTTGGGCTGAGTCACCACCACGCGTGGGGAAGAAGCTGTGCCTCCCCCTCCTAAAGAGGCACGGGACTTAGGTGGATGGTGGTGGATGTAGGCGGGGCCCATGCTCACTTGGCCCCCCATGTTCCTGGCCCCCGACGGCCCCTGCAACGGAGGGTTGGCTGAGATGTAGACTGTGGGAGGGTTCCTACCCCCACTGTCATCACTGGAGGCGTTGGCAGAAATGTAAAACTTAGGTTGGGAGCGGGAGCCGGCTGAGGCCATGACGGCCTCCTCAGAGGGAGTGGTAGCAGCAGTAGGCGGGCTGGCAGAGATGTAAACAGTGGGCTGGCTGCGGCTCAGACCTGGGCCTCCGATGGAGAGAGGGGTGGTGGGGACAGTAGCTACCCCGGTCGAAGAGGAGGAAGAGGACGGGCAGGAGGAGGAGGTGGAGGAGGACCGGGGCCCGCTGCTTGTCCGCAGCACGGCAGTTGTTGTTGTGGAGTTGCTCCTCTGAGGAGATTCAAGTTTGATCTCTATCTGATTCTTGCGCGGGCCAGTGGAGATGTTCTGGATGTTGTACTGGCTGATGGTCGACAGGGACGTGGGCATGACAGAGGAGGACGAGGAAGAAGAGCATGAGGAGACACCGGAGGAAGAGGCCTGGCTTCCAGTGGGAAGAATGGAGGGCGCCTGGGGATTTGTCGGGGAGCTGATTGGCATGTAGACGTGAGAGGTCTGGTGGCCCTGGGTCTGGTGCTGTGAGGTATGTGAGGAGGAGGCGTGCTGAGGGCCGGACCAGGAGCTGGACAGGGAGTGGGGATGTGAGATCTGGTAGATCTGCTGCTGGGGCTGGGAAGTGGGGCTGTACTGGGCCCTGCCTCCCTGCTGCTGGTTCTGCCGGGTCGTACCAGTCTGGCTAACGTAGGGCCTGATGTAGATAGAGTTACCCTGTGGACTGCTGAGGCCCGACTGTGGGCCGCCATGTATGTGCAAAGAAGTGGGGGTGTTGCGGCCCGTCTGGATATTGGGGGCTAGCGTCACGGTAATAGGGTTGAAGCGTGGTGTCTGCTGGACACCCATAGTCGTTCCTTTGACACCCAGAGGGTAGAGTCCAAGGTGCTGTGGAGGTTGCGGTTTGCGTGTGGGCTCCATCACACCAAACACATTGATGCTGGAGGGCACCTGCACTGGGGCTGACTGGGGCTCCTGCTGAAAGAAGTCACTGTTGGGGGCCTGGCCTGTCGGGAGGGGCCCGTCACTCAGGCTGTGGGCCAGAGTCCGGCTGCCGTTCATTCTCAGGCCGTCCCGAACCGGGGACACGTGCACATTCTGTGACTGCGGGCCCAGGTTCAGCTGGGTCATGTGATTACGAAGCCTGATGAAGCTGGGGTCGTCAGAAAAGCTGAGGTTTCCTTCTTCACTGTACAGGTAGCCCGGACTGACCTGGGACAAGTATTCACAGCAGGCGTCTAAATTGTTGTTGTTCTGAAGGAAAGAGAGACAGGAAATAAAGTTATTATCAAGGATTAACATTAGAATCCTCAAAGGCAACAAAGACTGTATCATCAAACAGTTACATTGTAAGTTTGCAACTCTTAACAATGACACATACAGTTCGCTAACTGACGTATATTTAAGGCTTAGGAAACACAACACACACATACATTTTTGGCCTGGTTCATTTGTTGCAGTAAGACAGTCAGACACGTAAGTACCGACAGTAAAATAAAGCAGGCTGACATGAAACAAACAATGACACGATCACTGATTCACCAATGTTGAGTCATCTGTTAAATATTTGTTGTCAGTCTGTGAATTTGTTTCAGTCCTTCTACACTCATGTATTGCTCTTTTTAAAACAGCAAAGCTTAGCATTAAGGACGCACCAATTTATCGGCCAAACATCTTGTTGACTGCTATCGGCCAATCTGCAAATAATATTACATTCACCGATGGCAGTAGCTGTTGTTGTTTTTTTTTGTTATGTTACGTTGATGTTGCGCAGGCTACAAAGCAGGGCTAAAGACAACCTTCATCCTGAAGACATTAAAAACAAACAGAGATCTTCCTCAGGAAACCTTCAGGACAAAAGGACGTTTTCACGCGTCTGGAGACGGGAAAATTTAGTTTTTGGCGTGAAATAATTACAGTTGATTAAAAATAACTGTTTCTACTCAGTGAAAAATGTTTAAAAAATGTTTTTTTAACGTGAAAAAAAGGTTATTATAGGTTGTTTCATAAATTTGTATGACTGAATTTGTGGCAATTCAAAGGTAGAGTAATGAAGGCGAAATTACAGTTCAGTTAATTTTTTATTTTATTTTTTTAAATATTAGTTTGTTTCTCTGGCACAAAAGGGGAACAACAAAAAGAAAATATAAACAACCACCCCAAAAAACAAACAAACAAACAAAAAAAACACTGCTATCGGCTATAGGCTAAATCATTACTTTAAAAATTGGAATTGGCCCAAAAATTTATAATTGGTGCATTCCTATTAGTAGTAGAGCCCAGCTGAGCCCAAGCTGACACTGATGTCCATATTTAACAATTTAATAATCCCGATGACGATATATCTGCCATTATTTGTTTTGTTTTGTTTGTTTGTTTGTTTTTACATAAAATTAAACAAATTCTTATCAAAAATGGTTGTTACTGTTGTTAGAACTGTGATTAAGATATGTACAAAGCTGGATATTTTACAGTTAAAATATAATCTATTATTCATGTAATGGTTTCTAAGCACTTGCAGCTTGTTACCTGTTATACATGCTGGCACCAATATATACGCAAAAAGCAAATGACAGCTGATTTATCAGCCAGGCTTTACTCAGTCAGAACAGATGTTTGAACTTGCTCACCTGCAGAACACACTGGGAGACAACACCCTCTGGTACTTCAGGGAACTTCTGGCGCAGGTCATGCAAAACCTGAATGTCAATCTGGTGGCTTCCCTGGGCCATTCGTATGTTGCCAGGTCAGGACTGCTTGTTCTGTTCAGCGCACTGGGGCGTCAGTCGTGGCAGCAAACCGCCTTCATCTTGAACATCTTCTAAATTCAAACAAAGACAAAAAAGGAAAACATCTGATGAGAAAGTTGTCTCCATATGAAAACAACACACACACAGAATCCAATCTTGCTCCTTCACATCATGATACGAGCTGGAGAAGTCTGTGTTTTGTTAACTTTCAATGAAAAGGGGAGCATGTCCAAGTAGCAGGGAAGAAGCCAATGCGGTCTACTGGAAGCCCACTCTACGAGACATCCGTCAGACATTTGAGGTTGTCCATTTCATTATGCCTGGCAGCTTTAAAAACAAAATTTCACAGATCCTCAATGAGAATAGATGGCATTCATTTCAGAAGCCCTCCTCCACACAAAGCTCCTTAATAAAAGAGTAGCAGAGGGAGGAAACCACCTCTGACTGACGACTGAGAAAACCACCCTTTCCAACTGATCTTAACATCAACATTCACTTATTAAGGAGAGAAGGGGGGCCAACAGTAGTCTGGTCTGGAGAAAAATCTCCACATAAAGATCTGTTAAGCTCCAGCGTGAGGCACCTCTGCAGAACAGTTGATTCCCAAGAATCACTGTTTTATTTCTGACACTGCAGCACAAAGACAGAGCTGCAGGGCTGTAAACTGGGTTTGCTCCTGACCGTCTCACATGTAAATCTGAGGGGCATTCATTTTTATTCATCTCTTAACCCCAAATCAACCAGAGAGGAAGCTTCTCCAAAGAGCATAATGGCAATCTTTCTGCAGATACAGAGAAACTTGCGAATGGATCTGGAGATCATATTTAAAAGCAAGACAACAGTGTAGTAATGTCCTTAGTGCTCTTGAGATCCATACTGCCAATATAGAATATGACTACAACAACAGGACAATATTACCTTCAAGGACATAAAACTGCATGCTCACAAGAACTCTTACAACTCACAGGACTTTGGGTAGCCTCTACATGCAAAAACATTTCCCTTTCAAGCTCTACAAAATTCTTAGTAACATGTTTTCATTTGTTATCATTTAATGGACATATTTGTGCAGTAATGGGACAGTTGCTAGCATAACTGTTTATCTTAATGTCACACTAAAAGGGTTACTTGAGTGACACAAGTACTTCAGCCATGTCTAACTGTCCTCACATCCCCTTTCAGAAAGGAACAAGGACTAAGGAAACCCAGTGCTAATGATTTCACTATGAATGGTTACACTGGTTTTCCAACTGGGATTTTATGTGGGACTATACTAATTATTATTTTTTGACCAGGAATGAGAAAACAATTATTCCGTCAATTGTCAGAAAATTTATCAACAGTTACAGGAGAGTGTTATATAGTCACTGACATGTAAGCTAACTGAGAAGCCATTTTTTATCCCCCTTAAAAATGATGTCTGTTCAAATGCACATCATCTAAACCTTCCTTACCATGATGTGCTATCATCAGCTGCTCCAACATGCAAAATCTACAAGCCTGAAGTTTTTTTGCTTTATGATGAGAAGTGTTTCAAATATTTTGTCTAGCCCACTTGAAATTGACTGGATGGACAAATATTAGAAACACCTCCCTGTATACCTTGAAATACAGTTCAGCCACACCACAATATACAATAGTGTTGCC
Source organism: Epinephelus moara (assembly GCF_006386435.1). Classification (NCBI taxonomy): domain Eukaryota; kingdom Metazoa; phylum Chordata; class Actinopteri; order Perciformes; family Serranidae; genus Epinephelus; species Epinephelus moara. Next base: position 9,264,051 of record NC_065517.1, on the reverse strand, counting down.
AAAAATATTGATTTAACCGTCTACATACAGCCCAAAAAATTACAATTAAGTTGCAAAAATGCCTCTCCAACAGTTTGAATAAAGACTGAACATTATAACCTTTCTAAAGGAAGGATTATCGCAGGGCTGTTGTATTAGACTACATTAGTTTTACCTGGGTAAACTCAATAAACTGGCCACTGAATATATGTTTTAAATGTTGGGTGGTGAGAAAAATGACAGGCTGGTAGGTGTTTACCGACAGTCGTGCTCAACTGTTTCCTACCCACATTTTATCCATAAGCTATACTCATACCTGGGAGCTGGCCAAGGCAACCACACAATTACTACTAGCCACTGTGCAACTTCACCAGAGCACCCAGGGCTTTACTCAACACACTTGCCTTGCAACTGTACAGTTGTTAGACCCAGGTTTTAAAAAGCTGGTTCAGGAATTCGATCTGGCACACCCTCAGGTACAAGCTCACTTCTCTACCCATTACCCCACTACTTTAAAGGGACTAGAAACACAGACAAAAGTGATCAGAACAGTCATGAGAGGTTGAAAGTGTGAGTGCATGACAGCCATGTCTTGTGTTATCCCACACTTTTCTTCTAACCGCACTCTTTCGAAACATCTTCCTGTGGGAGGTTCAGATATGCCATTCAAAACATTGTGACACATGAAGCACACCCTGTTCTGCTCTACGGTGATCAATGCAGTGTGAGTCAAAGAAAAAGAAGCCTGTGGACAGCAATCTGTATACATCAGAGAAAGTGAATTTTGAGGACTGACATAACCCGCAACAAAATTTACGGACACTTGAACACACTTAATCAATGACAAGGAAAAGTCAAGTATGTGCTTCAAATCACACTCTGATTTCTGCCAAGAAGACAAAGCATTTATCTGAGCAGATGTGCTTCTGTCTTATCTAAGCTATGAGGATGTGTAATGCCATAACTGAAAAGTTGTAAATTGGCTTTGTAAAACATTTGTATGTAGCTGATAACAGGAGGAAGAGGAGCCCTTTGGCTACTGTCAATAGCAGAGTGCCAGCTGCAAGGAGGAGCCTGAACTCTGAGAGAAGGACCTGAGCTACTAACTGATCTGTAAAGAGCTGGTTGAACATAAAGCCCCTTTCCGAGTCTAGGGTTGGGTATCATTTGTTTTTTTTTGTCGATACCAGTGCTATATGATACTTTTAAAATGGTAGCGGTGCCTAAATGGTGCCTGAACTGATACATTTTAAAAATGTCGGACAAAAGAAAGGTCAACTATATTTAAGAACAACCTTTCTTTTAACTGCAAAGGTAAATTTGAACTTCAAATTAAACAATATATCAACTCTTAACAATTTAAAAGCATATTCAAATACAGAAATATGAAAAACACAATTAAAAAATTCACCTCATAAATAAAACCTATGCCAACTACAAGAATTTAACACTAAAACAGTTACATAACTAATAACAGCAAAATAAATTTTGAGTTCAAATCAATAACTGATTCCCTAAAACAGAACAGACTCAGCAACCAAATATTTTCCCCTAATCTGTTAAGAAGCAGCAGAGACTGTCACTCAGCTGGTCCGCCCCAACAGTCCATCCTAACCGAGCCTGGTCAGGTTCAAATGCGAGGCTAACTTAGCTTGTTAACTTCAGGGCTAACCCCCTTCACTTCAAAAAACAGCAGGAAAGCAAGTCACAGGAACTTAGCTTGGATCAAGTTGTAGCATTTATCAACTGACAAATAGCCTAAACTGTAGACATGTTGCACTGCTATGTTTAAATTCATACTCTCTGCTCAGGTTTCCACAGCCTCATTGTCACCCGTCAGTGTCACACACACTCTCTTTCTTGCCACCACACACTTGCTGATGTTACACACACAATCTGGTACCCAAATGAGGCACCGAAATCTGTGTATTAATTCTGTCCAGTAGATCCCTGATGTATAGGAACTGATGCCAAACGGTACCAAACCCTATTTTGCACTAAACGGAAAAAAAAGAAAGCCATTAATACCTACTGACATCTGACTTTTGACGACTAGTGGGAAAGGTTACATTCATTATTGGGACAAATGACTATGCAGTAGCCTGGCTCCAACTGGCAGTGATGGAGACATGACACCCAGGTGGACAAGCAAATTTTCACTCGGGACTCCGTCAGTAGCTATTTCGACTCTTTCTCATCTGCACCATAAATTTTGTCCATCTTCGTCCAAGCAGCATTTCAACATGTTTCACATAGTCCGCCCCAAGTATTAAAGAGAGACTAAATAAGAAACAGATTTAAAAAAGAAGTAACCACCATATATTTACTAACCCAGTTCTCCAGCGTTTCGTAAAGAGGAACGCAACACACCAGAAGAAACAACAAAACAAAGCATACTTGTCTACTGGCTATAGGAAAGGAGCTTATCATCTTTTCTTATCAGGTTTTCCAGTCCTTAAAAAACCCACTTATGCACATTAAATTTGGTGGAAAATGGGTATAAGTGACACGATTGAACACAGAATGTAAGCTGCATCTCTCTTTTTCTGAGTTACTATCAAGCCCCATGTGACAGAGAGAACTCACTGACATCTGATCCAGATCAGTCAGTGCTCTTTTTTTGTCTTTTGCAACACAAGGAAATCGAACGTTTTGCAATTATGCCACCAGACTGTGGAATTCATTTTGCGTATTTCAAAAAAGAAGTACAAAACGCAGCATGGAAAGCCTCTAAATGCAAACCAGAGGAGGACAGTTTGTTATATCTCAGATTACATGTTTAGAGCAAAAGTTACTGCCTCCATTAAAGTATCCTTCCTCTCCTCCAGCAGATTAAGCCTACAGAAAATTAGGCTTTTAAAGTGTTCAACTTCACACACTACTAATGGAGCCAAACACATTATCAGTTTAAAACTACCTGTTTAAATTACAGGCCGATACCAGACATCACAGCACAGACCTAAGAACAACAGTCAACCATTCAGGCCCCGCTCAGGACGCCGGGCAGCTCAACCATTGTGGGAAAGGAAATTCACTACTTGGCGGCTGACCCACTTACAGGTCAACAGTGCGGTTAGATTGTTTCCTGGCTTCAAAAACAAAAAGGTCCACACCTCTTCACTGTACGTAATTATAGGCCCGCAGCCGGCCCAATGTGTGGGGGTGGCTCCGAGGGGGGCAGATTAGTCCTTGCTGTCCCTGGAGGAGCTGGTGGAACAGGGCCTGAGGCAGTGCCATGCTGCCAGCAGAGATAGAGACAAAGCTTCTATTGCTGAGGCTGTTATTCACCGTGCCAAAGCATTGACCCACAGTCCCACTCTCATTTCTAGAAGTAGCAGGCCTGCCATGCTCCATCAATGGGCTCATTCACTCTGCCAGAGTGAATGCACCTAAAAACGTCCAATTTAATTAAAGCCTAAATAAAATATATAAATAATCAACAGGAGTCTTTGGCAGAAATATCAACCCAGCACCTGGCGCTGTGGCCACTGTGATAGCCCACACTAAACTAACTGGTGTAAACAAAGGGGCTACACATTACTGGGAACAAAAAACACACAACAAAATGTCATGCCATTCTCCCGTCAGCATGCAAAGACTGGACGCTCTGATTTTGATTGTTTGGGACAGTACTGATCTCATCAAACCGAATCTTGCGACGAATTTGCGGAAATGGTAGTTCAAATATGATAAACAGTGAATACAGTGGAAACGGTATGGATCCCTTCTGAACTTCAATCAGAAACATCCTCTGCGGCTTTAAGGAGCAGCCCAGCGGCACTGCATGGAATGTCTAGCTGCTGTGTCTTGGTCCAGCAAAATTTAAACAAATAAAGGGACTAATTGGCAGTGGACGCTGTTGAGGGCTGCTGGCAGGCGCCCCAGTCTTCCAAAGAAGCAACGGACATGCTCCTGTGTGATTGTGTGTGTCTAGTGCACACACACTGACACGTGCACGTATGAACATTCAAAAGAATGTCCAACTGCAGAGCGGCATACAAACCCTGATTACTGCTTCAAGTTCTCAAAGGACCAATATGCAATCACGTGCATGAGTCATGATCTTATTTTCACAACAAAGCCAACATTTCCACTTGAGAGAGACTAATGTTCCACCTGAGAGCTGCTGATAAGTCAATTCAAAACCTCAAATGGTTATTTACGCCTGTGACTGAAAAGAATGCGCTTGTTAAGGATCAAAGAAAAGCATCCAAACTAATAACATATTGCTAGGGGTGAACACTGATATTGTTGACTGCCATCAGTTTATCGGCAAGTAAGACGACATTCACCAATGGCAGTGGTCGATGTTTTTCTGTTGCAGCATATATAGTAAAAATGCATTTGAAGCAGTTTCAGAGAATAGGTTTTCACAAGAAAGAAGGTTATTTTAAAGATTGTTTCGTACATGTGTATGATTGAATTTGTGTTAATTCAAAGGTAGTGTAGTGAAGGACTGAATGAGTTAAAACAGTTCAGTTATTTTTCATAATGATGATGTCTTTGTTTCCCTGACACAAAAAGTGGAATAAAAAAAAACGACAAAAAGATAAACAAAAATACCGACAAGGAAAACCCAATTAGTATGGGCATCAGCCATATGTTATTGTTAACATCAGTGTTAGTATCGGCCCAGAATTTCACAAGCATACATCCTTAATCAATATTGATCCATTACTTTTGTTGGACTACATGATGTTTAAAGATAAACAGTTTTGCTAGGCTGTAATGGAGGCTGGTTTCAGCTGTGCAGTGTGGTGCACCTCAGATAGCAGCCCTGATGGAAACAAGCAAACAGCAGCAGCAGCCTCACAGAGGGTCTGCTACACTTTCCCTCATGCCATTCCTTCTTCATTTTTCTGTGAACTACTCATATACACTCGTCGTTCTTAGAGAATGCAGCTTGATTCATATGGGGTTTTTTTTACATTTCATTCTGATTCGATGACTCTGTAGAACCACAGGCCATACCTTGCCTCCCACGGAGCGTAGGAACACACAGAGGCCTGCATGGAAACTTTAGCGAGGAGACTAGTCTTAACAGAAGAGCTTTTCAAGTCATCACAAAAGCTGTGACCCACTGAATCAAAGTGATTTCCCACCATATTAATGTCAGACTAAAATAAACTTTAAGATAAACTGCAAGTGTGTCATCAATGGAAACTTGAAACAGTTGTGCATCTTCAACAAGATTGTCTTAAAACATCCTGAAACTTCATCTTGAAAGGTCAGGCCATGCTGAGAGCGTAAATCTCAAATCTTATTACCAGTTTATGTGCTCAGAATGAAAAATTCTCCACATTACTGAGATAAATACATTTGAGACAATAACATTTTCCTTAAACAATTTACATTCATCATAATAATGACAACACTAGTACACAACAGATTTACTGTAAGTATGTTGGTCTTGCACATGAGCCCCACACATGAAGCAGTTCTTTTGTTCCAGGCGACGTCTCCAGAACAGAAACAAACCACACTTTATGTGCAGAACCCAAATTGCACTCAACTGTGCCATGAAGCCTGGGCCTCACAGCGCACACAGAGCTGGGATCAGCTCTGCAAGACAGCCTGCTCGGCTTTTAGTTGCCCACTTTTAAAAACAGGGGTTGGAGAGTGTTTTGTGTGCAAGCGTGTGTATGTGCGTGGTGGTGGTGGGGGAGTGTGTGTGCAGGAAATCAAAAATTCTTCAGCGCCGCAGCCTGCAGCTGGTAGTTTATTGGAAGCAGGCAAGGGCACCAGCTCCCCAGGTCGACCAACCCCTCCCAAGGCACTGTGGGAAACTGGGAGGTCTTAGAAACATGGAGGAGCGCCTCTCTCCTGGCTCTCTGTGCCAGTCCAACTTTTTGTTTTCCACTGTAAACACTGTAAATATCGGTTAAAAAAGCTGCCAGGCCGGTTGTGTCTCTCTTGGCCGTATAAGGAAGGAAGAAGAGGAAAGGGGGGTATTTAGAAGCGGTAAGTAGGTGAAGCTGTTGGGCGCTTGCTGCAGCTTGCTTTTCTGTGTGTGTGTGTGTGTGTGTGTGTGTGTGTGTGTGAGAGTGTGAGTGAATATGTGCTTGGGCTCAGACACTAGTTGACTCCGACCTCCCTCCCCCTTTCTCCTCCTCCCCTCCTCCTCCTCCCACCTCTTCAACACAAGATTTCTGTGGGCAACAAAATGCTGAGCTCATCCAGCAGCTCCTTAAAGTACAAATGTGTGAGTTCCATCATGGAGCCTGACAGCTGCTTTCACCTGCAGTCACCTCAACAGCGAGCAAAATGTTCTCAGGCCTTTCACCAATTAACAGGTCCAATTAAAGGTGCAACTGAGACAATGTTGTTGGCTGAGAATAGTGGTTCCCAACCTGGGGGTCGGGACCCCTCAAGGAGCTGCACAATTAACACACAAGATAATTGTCAATATAGGAATATGACTTCTCTCATCTTTGCATCTTTATTGTGAAATAACAACGGCCAGTTGTACTTCTTTAGGCTTCAGCCACTTAAATAAAAGTCTGAGAAGGGAATATTACTCACAATCCAGACAAGGTTGGTCATGTGTAGACATTGCTTTATTTAAAGGTTTTCAAGCCAAAAAGGTTGAGAACCATTGGCTTAAAAGCTTTTACGCAGTGCGGTATAAATGACAGGAAATGCAAAATACTCGCCTGCAAATATTGTAAGTTAAAACTATTCATACTAGCAGCTCTGTGAATTTGAGACAGTTGCAAACAATTCTTCAGAAAAATATGATGATACCCTCAGGTCCGACTAGGGATGCGAACACCGCATCTGAGGAGTCAGAGGACGTACCAGGTTCCTACTGACCCAGAGCAGCGTCTGGCAGTCTGTCTGTCTGAGCTAAGTTGTTATAGTAGTAGCCTAACATGTGGTCTATATATAGTGGCCTAAGCTACTGCAAGCTATTTTGTTATGTTTCCTTCCTTCGTCTTTCTTTTTATGCTCTGAGTAAATTTCAGTTCCCTCTGGTGAACAGTTATGAAAGGAGTAACACAGTTTACCATCTTGGTTTGGACTATTAAGCCTCCGCTTTGCTGTTGTTTCGTACAACGTGACTGGTTGATGCCTTCGTTTGTGGTGCAAAAGATCAGAAAGATTGACCTCCTTCCTGAAAAAATTACATAGTGTTTCCACGCAGTAATATTCATGTTCTATGCAAAAGCAGTAGTGGTGCTGTGACAAAAACAGCAGTGTGAAAAAAATACACTGACATGTAAATTAACTGCACCAAAAAAAAACAAAAAAAAAACCTATGTGTAAAGGCGTTAACTATCATGGTCCTTCAAAATAACTGGATGACTTAACCACTGATGCATCTTTACACCGTTTTACCCTTATTTATCCAGGGTGAGTAAACAGTACATGTCCAACACTATGTCTGTGGCAGTGTCTGCAACATCTGTCTAAAAAACATTTAAAGACTTATTTTACATTTGCTCCCCTACCAACACAAAGACTAATGCTTTGCATTGTGGTCTACATTTCTTCTTTTTGGTGGCCTGACACCTGCTACGAGTCATGAATGACAGGCAAGTTAAATATATCCTGCAGAGGTCTCATTGTAATCGAATATACTTTCGTTAGTCTTAGAAAAATGTTAAATACACTCCTACTTCACAAAACATTTGTTGTTTTTGAATGCTTTAAAAAATACATTATTCAGCTTTTCCTTACTTTCTATTGGCACATTACTACTACCAACTTTTGCTGTGCATTACTGTGTAGTAATCATCTCATCTTGAACACAATGCAAGGTTTTCTCCAACATTCACTCTGATTTGAACTGCAAACAAATAATGTCTTCTTGTACTGCCGTTACAATTCACTTTTGAATAACTAGTTTGTAAAAAAACAGATAACTGAAAGGCTTGACAGCTTAAATCAGCCTTACAATAATTATTTTTGTTTTTAACCGCCTTTGGAGATGTATGCTTGCTGACTGGCTTACTCTGAAGAGAGCATAAGGAAATGTTTCCAATAAATGTTAAAAAATGAGGCTATTCCAGCCACCCTCGGAGAAGACTTTTCTCTTCCTTCTTATTATGGATTCATGACATACTACTATGAACCATCTTCCAACTCCATGTCCACATGTGGAAACAAATGACCAGAAGGTCAACTATCCATAACCACATAAACGAGCTTATCTTCACAGAGCTGCGTCTTCTTTGTGGTATGAAAGAGATGCAGAGTTAAAGCATACACACAGTCTGGGTAAACACACTGCTATAAAAATGCAAATGCATAGTCAACAGCGCGTCTGGTCTACATTAATGGAGTTACTGACTGAAAATTTAAATTAACATTATACACCATGAAAGTGATTTCCAAGGATCTCTGCCAGGCTGATCGTAAATTAAACACTGCTCCCCGTCAGCGGGCGGTTTGTACTGGTTAAGGCGAGGAGGCAGGGCTGCATGTCGGTGGATATAATATGATAATGATGAGCTCCACTGCTGTGCTAAATTCTTTAATCATGAACAATCCTCTTTTTATTAGAAAAGTGTATACTGCACTGTTTTGAAGTATTTGGTGTTTTATCGTCAAACAATGTTAAATCACTTTGGATGACATTAGGACTATTCATTCACTGTTTTGAGATGCAATACACAAGTGGAATGACGAGCACCAACAAGTGATATCTTAATTTCAGCTAAACTACATATTTTAATAGGTCTCAACTCAACCACAGAAACACTGACTACAAATCATGCTAATTTTCAGGTTCATACTTGTATTTTGGGTTTCTACTAGAGCATATTTACATGCTTTAATGTTCAAAAACACTTTATTTTCCTCACACTGTAAGTGCTGGAACACCTGTATTCACCCTCTGTGTGAAACAGAGTGCCTGTCTCTTTAAGCCCCCCTTCTGCATTTTTGGATCTTCCGTATCTGTGTTCTCAGTAGCCTTTTTACACTGCCTCTTCAAAGCAGGACTGTAACAGCAATATTCCGCCTCTCCATAGTGTGTAAAAGGTACAGTCGTGTATGAGGGGACAGAGGTGTCTTGTCTTTAAGCCAGCATTAGAAGTAGTAACAGTGCTGAAATGATGTCTGTATAAACTGATAGCAGTTAGCAGCTAACTCAAAGAAGAAGAACAAAGCCAGAAATGTCAACAAAGAGGGAAAACAACGAGGTCCAGGAGCTCCTTACCCTCCAAGCAAAGGGCGAGATCAGCCACCACATAACAGAGACAGTAAATTATTTTTATTGACACGTTAATGCCATTGTTATTATTTATGAAGTGCTGTTGACACCTAAAGCACATGTCACTCGAGAGGCCGATGCTGTTTTGTTAAAAATCATGCTCTTCATGCCTCTTTTACTTCCATGATGCCGACATGCTATCTAAAATCACACACTGGAGCAGCATGATCATTTGGTTCTGTATAAAAATGCAAAGGTGGCACAAAGACGGGATTTCATAGTGGCCCTATGACGCAATCTCTGTGTAAAAAGAGTTAGTGTCTCTGCAGCCATCATTGCAGCCGAGCAGCACTTTCTACGATTAAAATCACCGACAATTGTTTCTCAACACAACTGGACATGTTTTAGCAGGACTATGATCCAAAATCTGGGAAAAAATAACAACAACAGCGACCAAGATTAAGTTTCCCTGATGTTAGCATGTTGCTACATGTAGCAGTGAACTTACAGCTCGGGAATGTCTGTAACGGAGAACAGTGGCACTTTCTACTGTTAACATTTTTTTTTACAAAATTACAACCGGACATGTTTGAGCAGGAATATGATGAGAAATCAGGAAATTTTTTTTTTACAACAACCAAGATTACAAGTTTCACTGACATTAGCATGTAGTTACATGTAGCAGTGTACGCAAAGTAAACACTTGCAGTAGCGTGCCTGAAGCAGATGATTGTATAAAGACATCTGTCAAGAGCTGACATTAGTTTGTCTCAGAAGAACAAAAAAACACTGGAAAGAGTATTTAAAACGGCCTGAAGCCCGAGGTTTTTGCTCATAGGGATTACTTTTACAGACATTCACCTCATTATTTGAGACTTTGGCCACGTTTAATGAGAACATCCGACATGGTAACATTATATATATGACATAAAATAAGGAAAAGCATAATAGGTCCCATTTAAGGTCACAACAAAAACCACACTGACACGCACTGAGGACATCAGGAAGACTGCTCCACAGTTGATCACAGGAGACTCATTTTCTACCAAAGTGGTGCCAGTGAAGCCACAAAGCTGAGTGACACAATAAACAGTCAACAGATGCCCTATTGAGAAAGATCAGGAAGTAAATCTAGAGCAGCAAACTGTTTAGGCCAGGCCAGATCTGCATAATTACACATGGCATTTTAATTTTGGATTTTCTTTCCTCTACAAGGCTTTATGAACCAGAAATATTCATACATCTATCCATTAATTTGAGAGAAAATGATAAGTTATAATTTCACCAAGAGGATTTCTTTAAGGGCTTCCTGAAATGTGCTGCAGATTGGGCCTTAAAGGATTTTCTCTGTTTGCAAACACAAACCATCGCTAAAATAATTTCTGTAAAGACAAACTGGCTCATTCTTTGGAAAAGAAAATGGTTTCACAGGATGAGACAGAGGGCTGATGGCAAGAATAAAGAACCAATCTGGGTACAGGACACATGGGAAAAACTGTAAAAGGACACCAAAGCATCCTTACAAATTTCTGTCATACAAAACCATCACACAACCACAAAGTCCTTTAAAGCCTGACCCAGCTCCAAACATGCCCAGCGCACCCTGACTGTGTTTCAAAATGAAAGGCAGCTATCTACATGTCGTACTGTGAGTTTACTCCACTGTGAACACTAGTCCAAATCAGATCCTAATGGTGATGGTGACTGGTGGTGAGATGAGAACACAAATTACTTGTTTGGGTCTCACAAAACTGGTGTTTTCAACTCAAGTGTTGACAACAGAATACAGATTTTGACAAGACACAATCAGGATCCACGTTCTTGACGTACAGTATTTTAAAAGCCAAAGGTGCAGCTGCTAAGTGAGAGGCTGTGCAACAATCCTCCACCTCTACACAACAGTTGTTTCTGAGGGCCCTCCTCCCTGCTTTACTTTCCTTAGGCATTATATGTCACGACCACAGCCTGAGCTTAAAATAGAAACCTCAGCAACATGAAAAGCCTTATCCTAAACCACTAATCTTTTTTGTATGGTTTCTTCCAAGAAAATCTGAATTAAAAAAGAGGGTGTGACCAATCTACAAAGCAAAAATTAATAAGTGCAAAGAGAGACCAAGCATGTTAACAATGACAGTCTCAGCAGGGCACTGTGCAGTGTTTTTCCTTACATTGTGGAAACATTAATTGCCAGCTGACAAGCCCCGACACAGACTCTAATTGAGCAGGTATAGTACAATCTATAAGCTAAACTTTCCAAATCAACTCTCAGGAAAGATAGGTTACATGATAGAGGTTATTTTTCCAGCCATAAAACATTCTGCCAAGCAGCGGTATCCAAACCATGTGACCGTGTACATTACTTTCACACCTTATTGGGATAGCGTGCTTGGAAGGAGGCAACCACTTTACAAACTGTTGGCATTCATTGCAAGTAGTGCAGTATTCTTCCAAATACTGCCACGGGCCAAGAGGAGGGTGGAGATTTTACCCAGCCAATCCAAGCCGAGACAATGGGAGAAAAAAAAAATACAGCAATGCAAACCTTTAAAATGGGTATATAAAGCAGTTGGATGCATGTCTGAGCACTTTATATCCCAGGATAGCACAGAGTCAGCACAGTGTAGCAGCAGGGCTCTGGCCTGACCAAACACTGAACTGTTACAGGCTCTCTGCTCCATATATTGTTATTTATTATTCCCATCTCCGCACGTCTTGGTAGATCCTGTTGTATTTGGATAGCCACTAAGTGGGCTTTTCGTTTTGTCCAGAGAAAACACCCCAGATCTTCTTTCAAAACAACGTGCTCCAGCAACAAATTGTGGAGCAACAAATACTGGAAAATGCTGAATGCTGAGTGAAGGATGCGGATGAGACAGATTTTGTTGGTAAGCACCAGGAAGGGGCGACCAGACAGATAAAAGCATTTTCCTGTGTCTTCTGAGAATGCTGACAGACTCAGTGATGCAGCTCCGAGTCACCAAAAGCCCCTGTTTTTCCTATTCCTTTAAACCAAACACAGTCACCCTAACCTTTCACTGATTCTGACAACAGTCAACTCTGTCATCTTTTCCAATCATGAACTAATATGATTACCCAAATGAAACAGGAATAAGTCATGGTTTGAACTTTTATGTATTTACAAAAGGGCTATTGTTGTTCCTAAACAACAGACATAATGATGGTAAAAAAATTCCATAATGAGGGGAAAGTGTATTATAGGGTTAGAGCAGGACACAACTAACGTTTATTATTGTTGATTACTCAACAGTAATTCTTCTCTACATTAATCAATTATCATTTGGTCTATTTCATGTCTAAAAATACTTAGTGTCTACGACAGTTTCTTAGAACTCAATGTAATGTTTTCAAGTGCCTTTCTCTGTACCACCTAGGCCTGTCACGATAATTACGTTACCAACTTATCGTACGATATATATGGACATGACCTCGATCATTTTGCTAACCTCGGTATTGCTCGTCGTGTTAACATGCGCTTGATTTTTTGTGTCGCCAACGTGATGCCAGACTAAACAGCAGGGTTTTACCAACCATTATAAGACTTGAGCCCCACAATTCTACCTTTGTTTTTCTCTCCACCCCGCCTACTTGCACAAGTCTGAAGAAAAATAAAACAACATTTCAAAGACGACACAGTGTAGCTAACTGGTAGCCTGCAGCAGCACTTTTGGAGTGGAAGAGACACAGTACTGATAGTCGTTAGCTTGACAACCCCTGGAAACAAACCATAAGTCCTTAGTTTGTTGTTTTACCATCCAACAACTTAAACCTCAACCTCAACTCTGTAAATCCACCAGAAAACGACCCAGCTCCCAGGCCATCTGTGCCTGGGATATGACTGCAAAAACACCAGCCAGATTATGAAGGTAACTGCGGTGCTCCCAGTGTTTTAAAAACTAAAAATGCATTGCTTTTTGAAAGGGTGTACTTGCATTATAATGCTATTATACTGCCATTACATGAGTGACATAAAATAGAGTCAAAATAGCAATGACAAAGTTTATTGCAATTTTTTCTTGGACAATATATCGTCTGATAAAAGTAGTTACCAGGACAGTCCCAATCCCACCAACAGTCAACAGTCTAAATCAACTACTTCCACTCTGTGTGGTGGTGGAGACAACTGGCATAGTGCTAGATGCATTACCACGCTGATAATTTAAAAACTAATGAAATGATAAGCATTTCAGGATTCCAGAGATATAAACTTTAAGTAAGGCAGTTTTATCATTACCATCATTTTAAATTAAGAGCTACTGTAAAAGCAAATGGGCCTGACTCAAGTTTTTAAGTGAGAAAAACCAACCAGACATAACCCAACTGTTGGTAAATTTAGGTTATGGCAAGTCTGTTTGTTGACTTTGCCAGAGGTTTTGGCAGGTAGTCGTCAATCACTGGAGGGACTAACGCTGCCTTCATGTGTTTGTCCAAAGCTCCCATTTACCAGCTGTCAAGTAGTAATTATAAAGCCACTGTGTTCAGCTTCTGAGTCACAAACACAGAGGATGCTGGGAGAATACAGGAGCTCCTGAATGAAAGCAGAGCCTTTACTTACTACAAACTTTTCAGTCAGGTGCATATGATCATTCTGAATCTGTCGACATATGTTTCAAGCTCAGTAAAACATGATTCAGAAATTTCTGTATTAAAATGGCTCGCAGTGGCCCATTTGTGTGTACAACTTCAAGAAACATTCATGTTCAACTTCTACAATATCAGCTTGCATATCTGGTAGGTCCAGTGGGGTGTGGAAGCAGGATAATCCAGTTAAAATGGTGGTTTAAGAGCTGAAGTGGTGCAGATGCAGCTTAGCCAGTGGTAAAGGTACTTCACTGAGCTCATTGATCGCACCGAGGAGCTCTGCATTCACTGATCACAGCAACACTGCACTGTGCAGAGGAGCTCCTGAGTCTATCCACAACGAGTCATACAGTGACTCATGGACATGTGGCAGAGTGAACCTGCTGGCTGCTACTAAAAACAACTGAATACCAGCTGAGTTGTTAAGTGGAAGAGAGCATTGTACAAGCAGCCTGTGAACTACATTTACCAGGTACAAAACATCCAAAGCCTGTTATGAGACTGGCCACAGCCCTGCTCAGAACAACACAACTGCCCCTTTTTGTTATATCGCAGACGGACGCCAATGAATTGAAGGAAACCCAAGTAATGTGAAAACTGATCTGATACCAGTGAGGGCTGGGAGGACATGGACTGCAGCAGGGTGGTGGGCTAAAAAAAGGTTCAGAAACAGTTGGTTCTGATAGATTTTCCGCCAGGAGTTTCTAAGGCCGCTCGGCTTTACTGGCCAGCTGCGTGGCAGCAGATTCCTCCACTCCATGATTCACAGTTACAGATTATTTGTCAGTTTCAGAGCCACGGTTACAACCTCTCATACCATTTCTGCTGAGGGCTGCTTAAGCTTGGGAATTCACTGGGTTATCTTTAGCTTAGCATCAAACCCATACAAATCAGGATGTGACAGAAGTTATCAGTTGAAGCTTTAGCACTGCGGTAAGTATTTAGATATGTACATCAGCGATTATTCACCAATAAAGCTGGAGAAACTGTGCAGTCATCTCTATCTACTGTTATGGTTATAATTAATTCCTATCATTAATTATTTAGATGCAAGTCTATTTATCGGTAAGATTCGGGGGGGAAATGGTGCAATGTACTGACTATTGAGACACTTTTGAAAGACTGTTTGCAAACTCAAAATCATGAGTAACATCTCCATAATAGTCTGCAGGTTGACTAATACCTGGTTTGTCGTCTGGTACCTTAACAGCCCTCTAAGCCTTGTCCTTGAGATAACAAAGCTGCATACAAAAAGTCATAAATACCAGACATAACTTTCATGTCAATCCCATTCCACAGCCCCACCTTCAAGAGGAAGTCTCTCTCACACTCACAGACACACAGACACACAGACACACACACACACCTCTTTCTCAATGGTGCAACAATAGTCATGCAAACAGAGCATGCCATCTCCCTCAAAGATCACACCCAATGTTTCCTGCAAAACAAAACAGATTTTTAGATGCTGAAATTACACAGGATACACTTTTTTTTAAACCTGTATTTGTCTGCAGACAATTGACCAACTGTTCCTTCTCTTTTTCAGCAAGGCCCCGCTTCACACTTCACACTGAAGCCAAGGTTTCAGAATCGATTGGGCAAACTAGAGTTGTAACTATTGATCATTCTATAACTGAATAATTTGTCAATTATTTCTTCCATTAACTGTAAAATAATTTAGCTATAGATCAAAAGTAATGACAATGACATTAATCTGAAATTATTTTAATAATCACCTGTTAGTTTAAATCATTTTAGCAAAAATGCAAAAGATGTGATTGTTTCGGGTTCTCTAATGTGAGAATTGGTTGCTTAGATTATAGTTAATTAAATATTATTGGGGTCTGAACAGTTAAACCATTGTCTGGTGTCAGTGTTTCCCATACACTGATTTATTTGTGGAAACATTGCCCTCTACAAATTGATTTTATTTTCTTTTTTTTACAATTTAAAATGAGTAGAATCTTATTTCATTGTAGAGCTGTGCACAGCACATTGATTCACTCAGACCCTCATTGCTCCTCACACACTCTCTCTCTCTCTCTCTCTCTCTCTCTCTCTCACACACACACACACACACACACACACACACACACACACACACACACACACACACACAATAACAACGGACCTATCACCTTCTATTGATTGAACCTACTTAAGGTAAAACTGGCTGTGTTCCAATGGAAACCGCATTCACGTGGGTCCAGCAAAATAAGGTGAATTTACTGTCTGTCAAACAACAAATGAGTATAAGTTAGCAAGCACACACACTGTCCCAGAAAGACAGGACCCCCCCAGACAGCCACCACCACAAACACTTCAGAATTCAAGAAAATTATCAGCAGATTAATCGATAACAAAATACTGGTTCTTTGTTAGAATTGTAACACATTTTCTAATTTATTAATCAACTAATAACTTCCATACTAAATCATTTTTGCTGTGGTTTAAGATAAAACCATGCCCTGAATTTGTTATGGTGCACTTGACTTATTTTCCCAGAGCATTAACTGCTGTTCACTATTCAACTGCCTTGCTCAAAGGCACCTCCATTTCAGCCTCTGAGGAAGGGGAAAGCCTTTCACATCCGCTTCCACCTCACACCTCACACCTCACTCAGCTGGCCTGGGATTCAGACTGGTGACCTCCCGGCCCACTGTAGCTGGAGCTTGGGTGGCAGCGCTGTCTCTCAACACTCACTGCGAGGCAATTGAACACAATGAGACTGCTTGCACTCAGGCGCTTGGCGATGACATGCCAAGTATGCACCGGCCAAATCTTCACCCTTTATTGCCTTACGAAATGCACTTACTGTATGTCATCATGCTCTTTGAAGTACACAGACAGCGGGACATTAACAGCACTTCTGTCTTTGGTCAGCTCATTCCATCAGTTCACTCCCACCGCTCGTGGTGTTATCGGGTCCTCACACACAGGAAAAAAAAAAAAGACCTCTATGAAGCCTTTACACCACACCTCCAACAGGTTTAACCACACCTTAACAGAGATGCTGTATCAGATTTTGCTTGAGGTTAAAACAGGGCAATGAATATTTAAATCAGATAAAACAAATCTATATGTAAAGGCAAACCAACCTCTTTAATGCATGTGAAGGAATTTCTGCCTTTACTGAAAAGCGGAAAGTGGCCCCTAACATGATAACGTTCAGTCAAAGAAAGGCCTTGTGACCAGCACAATTCCACACTTTCAAAATTTTATATATTGGTGGTGGAGAAGTAGTTATCGATGCATCCCTGCTTCAGTGTATTGCTAGACGTCCGTGTGCTTGGCTGAGGAGAAAACCCTCCGCCGGAAATGCTTCCTGCAGCTGTTAGGAGTATCATTCTCCACCTTGAGGCCAACCAAAAGACAAATAGCAGCCAGGTCACGTGACTCCTCTGCTGCTGAGATGCCATTCAGTCTTATTCCAGCCCTCTCAAAACATTCAAGTCATACTTGTCTCCCTCAGTGAGCAGGCCCTTTTCACCTACATCAGGGTAACTGAGTTGTAAAACAACCCTGTTTAATATCATCACAAGTCCAAGCTACCGAAACCTTCTGCTGTTGGCGATATATGGTCCATAATAAATGGATCTAAAAGGTTTTCGCTCTACAGCATCTGTGCAATGTTTTAATCACATAATAGAAATCATTTAATTCGTAGAATGTTGCATAGCTTTTATTTCCAATAATTAAAACAGGACAGTCCTACATTTTGGGAATTACACTGGTCGAAGCAAGGGGAAACTGCCAGCCTGGCTCTATCATAAAGATAATAAATCCAACAACACCAAAGATCCAAATACAGCTGCTGTATTTACACGCCGTAACCTGGTTTATGTGTAGACACTAAAATAATAAATGAGACTTTATGGTTTTAGGAGCAGCTGGCATTGGTCGAGTCATTTCTTGACCAGTGACTGCTGGATGTAGTGACTGCATCCTTTCAAAAGTCCTGTCCTCATGTGATATGCCACATTAAAAAATATACAAAACAAAGACAGGTGGCTACTGGAAGTATTCCTAACAGCTTACAACAAGACACAGAATGTAAAGTGACTGTTTAAAGTAAGGCTGCATTATTTGTCATTTCAGCATCACGTAACCTGTCTGAAACTGTGGAGCACATGCTTTTCTGACGCTACAGTAGTGAGCAGCATGTTTTATCACAGTGTCTCCCCACCATTCTTCCCTACAGAGCTGCAGGACTGTAAAAGCTAACTACCAGCTGCAAACTAGGCTAAAGCTAATGGATTTACAGCTTTGTTTTCCTTTGTCTTGAACAAGGATTTAATCATGTGTATCAGAAATATGTTGTGGTCCACTGTGAAGCAAAAATGCAATTGATAGGGGAGATTACAAGGGCTTTTGATTTTTGCTTCCAAAACAAATTATGGCCTGCAAAGAGAGATCTGGAAGCCAGATATCTCAGCACCTGCCCAACAACTTGTTGAGTCACTGGCACTGATCAACAGCCCTATACATTTTCCAGACAGTCTGTTTAGTAAGGTGATGCAGTATAAGTTATATTTATTGCCAATTTTAGGACACTAAATCAATCATCCGTGTTCTATACTGCAGGATGGGCAGGTTTTATGTGTGCATGGCTCTCTTTTCCCACACACCCACACTTGGCTCATGTGTGGAGGTGCAGTGTGTGCAGGCAGTGATCGGCTGTGCTGGTGCCTGCAGAGGAAGGGAGGGAACAACACAGCACTAGTTCTGCGTAGACTGGCACCAACAGGTGTGCCTTGGAGGGTGCCAGCGCCAGACTGGCCTGATACGCTGCACAGACAGCAGCCAACCACACACATATACACACACACACACACACACACACACACACACACACACACACACACACACACACACACACACACACCAGAACCCAAGGCAGCAAATTCCTCTAAGGAATACCACAGCAAACTGGCTCTGTTATGACATCTCTAACCAGGAGCGGAGGCAGGCCAGTGGGTTTGGGAGGCCAAAGGGCGCCATGCAAGAGAGAGAGGAAAAGGGTAGGGGGGTAGGGAAGAGGGTGAGGGGAGCTGGGTGGACTTAGCTAACCCAGGGATATCCCCGTACTGAGCAATCCACTTCCCTCTTTAAACTGAAGAGAAGTTTCCATGGATCAGTAACTGAGAACAGGAAAACTATCAGAAACATTTCAAACAAAGGGAGATTTTGGGCAACTGGGAGAAAGTGCAAAACCCCCGTCCTCCTTGGTTGATTCTGCTTGCTTTTCTCTTTCTGCTGAATCTGTATAGTTTTAGAAACTTGTCTCTGTATTAAAAAAACTGATGTCTTTGCACATTGCTGATGCGAGGGTGAAAGCTCCACAAGCTTTAGTTTTGTGTATGTTTGCAGTGCTGTTGTGCAATCTCCAGTGGAGGGAAAAAAAGATCCCCTTCAAAGTGTTTGCTTTCTGCCCCCGGAGCTCAGGTGGTTTTATCTGAGATGCAGAAAGGTTGCAAAACATCAGCACATCAGCAAATGTAGGGTCTAATTTAATAGACCACTACTGCTGCAAGAATTTCATAGAGACCCACACAGGCAGTTGCCATTGGCAAAGCTACACTGAACCACAACAAACAAAGGCTTTTCAGCTGGGTGGACTCTGCTGTCCACCACGCCCTGACAATATGTTTTCAGAGTGAGACAGCAAGGGAGCAAGGGAGTAAGAGAGCCTGAGGCCCACGCTGTTACTGATAGGACACCAGATCAAAGCCCTTTCCCATCATTTGTGAGTACAAAAACCTGAGAGAGATGAAAGACCATCGGCAGACTGTGGGAGAAATGATGAAGGACAGAGTAGTCCCTGTATGGCATTTACAAACAGCACAGAAGAAGAGAAGCTTTCTGTGCTGCGTCTGTGAGGAAAAGTTGGAGGGAGTCTGAGGGGACGTGGGGCCAGAACCTGCCCACAGGATAAGCAGGGGAGTGATAAGACAGCAGCCCGTAATATCCATCACACAGAAAACAAGCAGCCAGGAGGTCAACTCACTATCTGCTTACTCACACTATATCAGTGCCATGATGCATCGTAAAACTATTCTAGTAAATCCTCATTCACATTGATCTTCCTGCTGAAGACAGCAAAACAAAAATAGATCTATTTAGATTTCTAATCGGCTCACTGTGGCTGCCGCATCCTTTATGCAAACCTGTATGCTAATGTTGATTATGGCCGCAGAAAGCTGTAACCGCCTCACAGGAATCCCATTAAGTCAATGTATCTGCCACTATTAAATGCTTTAACTTCAGCAGGCTGGAGTGCACAAAGACCGGGACACTAACCTCCCCTCAACCTCCCCCAAACCAACATGCAGGTTCAGGATGTCATGTAAGGTCTGGAAACGCTCTGGTAGAGATCAGTGCAGTGTGTAGTCAAGTATTTATTTCAGAGCAGAAAAAAAGACAGAAAGAGACTGTAAAAAGATTAAAGGGAGACAGAATAAGGACGCAACAGGAGACCACACCAAGCCAGGCCAAGACTCTTTCAATGACAGGTAAATCAGTGAGGTTGTAGATATCCTAAAGCCCCTAAGTAGGTAAATCCATGATTGGCTATTACTTCTGTAATGTGGGCTCCAATGTGCATATAGTACACACCAACACATTATGAGAACATAGCCTTTGACACATACTATGAAATTCTTCAGAATCCGTCTCTCCCTTTCCTGTTACTGGGTTGCAGTTAGGCGTGGCTAAGCAAGGACATTAATTACATAATAAATGTCTGACCCATTATATTTAGGAGCAAGCTGACTTCACAACACTTCAAATCATCTTCCCCATTAGAAAAACGGTGCATGGTGCATTGAGAATTCAAATTAGCCTGACATTGTTTGAAAGCTACTGTGTTAAGATGACTGGTAGACTGGGGTACACCATCCAAACTGGATGGAAGATGCTAAACACTTAGCTTCTTAGTCTCAG
The DNA here is from genome assembly GCF_006386435.1 of Epinephelus moara. NCBI lineage: Eukaryota > Metazoa > Chordata > Actinopteri > Perciformes > Serranidae > Epinephelus > Epinephelus moara. The sequence continues at coordinate 9,243,371 of NC_065517.1, read as the reverse complement.
TATAGCTCAATAAAATCAGAATCAGAAATACTTTATTGATCCCCGAGGGGAAATTATTTATGTTACTATATGGGTGGTCTACCCTCGTCTGCTAGTTAGGCAATTACTCAAGATAACTAGCAGATGAGAGGGGTAGTTAATAATAAGCTCAAAAGTCTCACATAGAAATTTTAATGCTAACGTTTCATGTAAGGGAATAAAAAATGCTAAAACAAAATTGGTGGATGGCCTGTGAGCCAGGTAGTTTCCTGATGGATTGAGGGAGTGGAGGATGAAGTTGCTGGAGGGTAAAACTACAAACAATGGACTTTTTGGCTTCTTGCTAGACAATGGCAAGCTAACGACTATCAGGACAGTGTGTCTTCCACACCAAAAGTATAGCTAGAGGCTACTGGTAAGCTAACGTTACGCTGCATCATCTTGAAGTGTTTTTTATTCTTACTTCAGACTCTAGCAAATTAGACTCACAAGTCAGTCTTTAGATGCTTTGCTTAACTAAAGACTGATGTCTTTCTCCCTGATTTTGTGTTTAGATGGGTGGATACAATTTCAGAGTTTAAATAAACTCTCTACATTGCAGAACCAATAGTAAATCCGCAGGGCAGTCCTTCCGTGGCTCGCTGAACTCTTGTGCTCGTAAAACATAGTCCGACTGTGTTAAAAGTTTTAAACAACATCGCTGTAAGTCCTTCATTTAAACAATCTTGTGGACTGAGAACACGTTTGATAAAACGGAGTTAAATCTCTCGGCATCCATTATCAAGCTCGGGCGAGAAAAGGGGGAGCGCACAGTTCCGGGAGTGTGTGTCCTTTTAAAAAATGCAAGAGGCGTTGCTTTGTTGCCGGCCGTTTTCTCCAGTGTGTTAAACACATTTTAGAAAGGAGTGTCCCCATAATATCAGAAGGCGGAGATCTCTGATTGTCTGGTGGCGAGACTACTAGCAAATAGGAAGGGGTGGAGAAAAAACAAACTGGAGGATTGCTGCGCCCAAGTGGCATCATGTTGACTAAAATGTTGGTGACATTCTCGTTTCATAAACTCACATGAAAACACAAAAAGGCAATATCAAGGTCAGCAAAATGATAGTGGTCATGTCCATATTAGGGGTGTAACGATACATTGATCCACATCGATACATCGATTCATTGATTAACAATCCGATTATATCGATGCAAACTGAAAACATCGATCCACATCGTCATCTTAAAGATACACATTTATTTTGAAATTCACATAGCACGTCTGTGTCACCATTTCTGGGCAAGTGTGCCTCCGCTCAAACAACAAACAGAGCTCAGAAATAAAATGATCAAATCATATTCTAGTTGATGTAAATGATTGTGTTAGATGGGCATATGATATCGCGTCATATCGATTGCAGGCTCCTGAATCGAATCGAATCAAAATCGTATCGTGACAGACTTTGTGATATCGGCAAACATCGTATCGTCATCCAAACAAATCGATATAATATCGTGTCGTGATGAAGCTGGTGATTTACACCCCTAGTCCATATATTGTACATTAAAAAAATAACGTCGTTATCATCACAGGCTTAGGTGTAGCTCAATAAAAACACAGATTTAGGTGGTCTACCCCAGTTTTCTAGTTAGTAAGGCTTTCTAAGCAAGTAGGGTCCATTTGATATATTTGGTAGTTTATTTATTATTCATGGACTGAAAGGAAAATAAAATAGAACTTGAGCTGAAATGAAGCTGTCAATCAAGTGTGATCTGATCATGCTCAATCCTAAAAATGGTTTCAGCAGCAAAATGGGCTGTTTTCGAGATACTTCTTCTAATAGTTAAGAACAAAGCCTATTCTCACTCAGATCTTTTGCTTCATGAGACACTCAACTTTGATATCATACATGCAATTTTACTTTTTCTGGTTTCCAGTGGCTTTAGCTAATCTTGTCAGGATGTCAATTCTCAAAATGCACATACTACCACACCTAGGGCTGGGCGATATGAACAAAATCTCATATCCCAATATAGGTCATTTCATATCCTGATAACGATATCTATCCCGATATAGCACATTTTAATCCAATGAATAAAAAGTAGGCTGTACTCCAAATGATGAAAAATATTGCTGTAAAAAGTGTAATTTGCGTCACAATGATATAAACGATAAAGCAAAATATGAAACGATAGACATTTTTCTCTCATCACACGATATATATCATCATATCGCACAGCCCTAACCACACCCATAGGGTAGGACACTATAAGTTCATGTACCATGAATAAGATATGGGATAACCATAGGTTGGGCTGTCGGCATCCCTGCGGGGGGTGATCGGGAAGTCTGAGTCAGCCACTGCTGTGACTCGACACTGGGGAGCATGCTGTGAATTCAGATCTAGAAGGGAGACGTCCTGTGATGGATCTTTAGAGTTCATTACGATCTGAATAAGACCAGTGTGTGGAACCTGTGTCCGACGGGACGGTAAGACTCTGAGTGAAGGACTCAAGAGCAAATAGTGGGCGCGCATTGGGTGTATTATTAAGGGAGACATCCTATACACTCATTAAAAAACAGACCCGACCAACAAAATTCAAGATGGTTCAGAGCCAGGGACAAGAGATCCTAGCTGAAATCTCTGACAGAGCCGGTTTTTGAAATTAAACTAAAATGTTGTCTAAGAGCACTTTTTGGTGG